>NC_056744.1:35428195-35474474 GCF_019279795.1 Protopterus annectens | reverse complement strand
GGTTCCTGTGGTGTGAGTAGCAGTGCTTTGCTCTCTCCTGCCCAGCTGGATGGATTCCCCTCTCATTCCTTTTGTATGCTTTATTGTTACGTCATTCTTTCTTCATAGATACATATATATTTGTTGTTGTTGTCTCTTTCGGCTTTTCCCGGTTATGGTTCGCCACAGCGGAACTCCGGTCTGCTAATGATTGGTAGTTGATTTTTTACGTGCCGAGTTATCAGCTCTGACGCACAACCTTCAACGAAGGGACACCCATTCACGCATGTCTCCACGCAGCAGACGCTCTAGCTGAGAATCAAACCGGACAGCATCTGACTGTGAGGCGACAACGCTATCACAGCAACACCACTGCGGATGTAGGTATGTATGTATGTATGTGTATATATATATATATATATATATATATATATATATATATATATATATATATATATAGATATATAGATATATATAGAGAGAGAGAGATATAGATATATGTATAGATATATATTATATATCTGTATATACTTATATACATTTCCTATGCTGGGCACTGCTTAGACCCATGCAAGTGCACTCAGACTTGCTTACTGGTATTTATATGTGTTTACTGCTGCTTATTTGTGCTTACACCTGCTTACTAGTACCTTATTCATTATGACAGTGCCACTTTGCTTGAATGATATTTAAGTTAAATATCTCATGCGATACTCTTTTGTCGGTTGTATGGCAAAATGACATTCATTACACATGGAAAATGGTATGTGCTTTTGTTGCGCTTGAACCGTGAATGCCTGTTTGTTTGGGGGATGCTCTAAACACTACACTATTGACACGTTGATTCTGCATGTTATTCTCTATTTCAATGAATATGATGTGTAAGCTATGCTCGGCAGAGGGCAGCACATGCAGACACTCTGTTCTTTGCTTAAACTTTCAATATTGCAGCAATTCCAGTGTATAATAGGGACACAGGGACAGAAAATCTAATTGTGAAAGTTCTAGGGACCGGGCTCAACATTCCACTATGTGCTTGTGTGTTTACTATTTCGATTTTGTTTCACTGATTGTGAACACTCTTGTATGCTTAGCATTCATTTCGTTATCCATGGACACTGAATTATTGACTTACTATTAGGGGAGGTCTCTACTAGTAGGCATAGCAGGTTTTGCAAGTGTCGGGGCATGTTTACGCCTCAGTAGAGCACTTGCACACACCTCCTGCACTCGCACATGTTTGCTGTGCATGCCGATTTTGCGATGGTGCACCCTCATACATATTCATATGTAGCTGCTGCACCATCTGTAGTGAGGTGGGTGCATGCTAGTTCGATGGAGAAATGAATTCCTATAGCATTCTTTCCTAAATAAACATGTGCTAAAAATTCCATCAATATCTCTGTCTACCGTGACATCCAAGAAGTCCGCAGTAGATCTAGAATACTTAAAAGTAAACTTCAGAAAATTTGTAGTCCCATGTAAGTATTCTATGAATCTAACAAGATCTATTTCATTTCCACTCCATAACATATAAACATCATCTACAAAATGATTGTAAAAGCTGATCAAGCTAAGAAATTCATGCCCTTGGAGGACAAACATGTCCTCCCAATATGCCAAAACCATGTTGGCGTAGCTATTGGCACATGACGTGCCCATAGCTACGCCCGAGGTTTGGGTACAATAACTCCCATTGAAAATAAACACATTCCCCGGGATTCATGAACCTTGCGCCAGGCGCACACATAGTGTAGGCGTTACAATGCCAAATATGGCCGCCCAGCGATTCAGGTACGATCCAATTCCACGTGCACTACCGGCGTGCACCGGATCTGCGCCGCCCACGGCGTAGGTATGCTAAACACCCCATGTGCGGTGTTGCACCATGCAAATGAAGGCATATAGCGATCCACGAAGTGGCACAGGCGTAGCATAAGGCCACGGCAATGTAAACCAAAAAAAACGGTTTACATTTTCCCAAACATAACATAGGAGTAACGGAAGGCTGTCAGCCTCAGGTATCACACTGTTACCATATGCCAATGGCGAAATACACAGAGACTGTCAAAAGAAAACATGCACAACATGTAAATAATAACATAAATGGTATGTCCACAGAAACTCACAGTAGAACTCCAGGACATGTTTGCGGAAGGTGCAAAACAATGAAATAATATGACAATGTTATAAAACAGCAGCGTAATACACATCAGCTTCATAGCTATAATACACCATGGTATGCATGGAAAGCCACAACCATGGTGCAAGGGTTGCCAAGGACTCGCGGCTGTGTTCGGCGTGGTAACTATGAATTAGTAGTCAATGGCAGATAATACTGAATCGCAAACCCCCCACCGGCGTAAGGCTGTACCAAACGGCGCAGCGGTAATACACCGAGGAGTGGCTCAGAGGGAATACATGTCACCTGCAGAGGGGTGTGCCACTGTAGGAGGAAGCACATTGGAGCTAAGCAAACCTGGGCTGTACATTGCACATCACAGCTGCAGGACCGGCGTGTGGGGAAATAGTTGAGCTGAGAGCACACAATGCGCGCAGAGGTGCATGTGCACGAGGATGACTACGTTCCCTTAACCCAGTCATGTGACGCTCACCCCGCAAATAACATCGGAAACAGGAAGGTGATGTTGAGAATATGAGGAAATGCGGAAGAAGTGTAATTGGAGTAATAATGAGCAATCAACACTAATCAACCCACGAAGGCCAATCGGCGGCAGCTGACAACTCTGCATGCAGAAACCTGCAAAACGTGATAGTGGAGGCATATGAATGCAAAGAAAGTAGGGGAGGTAGCAGATTGCAAAGAGTGAAGACCTAACACAGCAGAGCCAAGCAGACAGGCAGCACAATGGCGGCGGCACACAAAACGCGCAATATGCCATGTCCCAGAAACCTCACATGACAGGGCTCAGCAGGATGCATGCCAGGAAATAGGAGGTGCAACATGCAGAAATAGTAAGGGAAGGTCGAAAGGTAATCCATTGCAGGCAAGAGTAATGCAACACCAAAGGCAACAGTGTTGCAGTGCCAACGGTAAAACATGGAAGGTAATCCCCAAATACGGCCATACAGACACACCCTATGACATCACCGGGTGTACAGCACAATAGTATAAAGTGTGAATGCACACAACACACAGCCGTGTATTCCCAAACGCCGCACCATAGGTGTAAACACACGGGGAACTTTTAAAATGTACATGTTGGGTGCTGCCGTGGCTGTGATCCATCAGCATGTGTTAGAGACAGACGGTGTTGTGGAGGAGGGTGCCGACAACTACCGTAGGCCTCAGAGGAGAAGGAGAGTGTTCAGTGTGAGGGTGTGGGTGTGTGTGTGTGTGTGTGTGTGACAATAATATCAAAGAAGCTGAAAAGTAAGGTGCTCAAACCCACATTATGACCAACACTTCTTTATGGTGCAGAAACCTGGGCAGTAAAGGCTGAGCAGTTAAGGAAGGTGGACGTGATGGGCATGAAGTGACTTGGATAATGGTTGGATGCACATTGTGGGACACATGAATGACATGATGATATCATTGCAGAAGTCAAAGCGGCTTCAATTGCAAAGAAGGTCAAAACAAGCAGATTACAATGTTTCAGACACATGTGCAGGAAAACAGAAGTCAATTTGGTGACAAGGTTTTGAGAGAAACAGGGAAGAGGAAATGAGGACATCCAGTCAAGAGAGGGATGGATTATGTGAGAGAAGACCTGCAACACTCAGGGATGACTCTCAAAGAAGGTAGGAGGACACTGGTATTGAATCAAAACTGGTTGTGATAGGTCACATGAAACGTTGATCTCATGTAGAAATCTGGGGGGAGGAGGATAATGATGATATGCATTATTATGGGTATGTGGTGACGACATTTGGAATGTAGGGAGGGACTGGACTGTGTCTGAGATAACAGAACAAGTTATGGAGATGGAATATGTAGTATTGCTCATATTACATTCCAGGAATCACTGCCTTTCCTTGGCACCCCCTGACAGATATTTGCTTTGTTAGCTTCCAGCAAATGAGTTATCTACTACCGTAACGCCCCACTTTTGCTAGGCTAAACAACAGTATTGTGGCCCTGTGAGGTTTGCACACAATGAGCTGAATTTAAAACTACATCACTTTGACCTCATCATTGTGTGTGTGTGCGTGTGTGTGTGTGTGTGTGTGTGTGTGTGTGTGTGTGTGTGTGTGTGTGTGTGTGTGTACGCGTACATCTATGGGTATATATAACAGATATGTGTACTGCTTCCAATGTTCATGGGAAGCTGTTAGGTTAATGTCCCTGGAGATTCTTCCCCTTTTTACAGTTCTCCATTATGACTTTTATAGCAAATGATGCTTTGTTCCATATGACTTTTTATTATACTTTTGTTCTATTGCCATGATTGAGTTTTCTTCTAAATGACTATAAACTCTTGTTGGCATCAGTTCCAGTATGTAGTTTATACATCGTCGGAAGGCAAGCTATTGGTCTATAGTTTTTAGGATAGGTTGCAGGTTCATTCTTAAGTACGAGTATTGTTTTTCCTGTTAACCAGGCTGCTGTCTGTTCAGAGTGCTCATATAAATAGTTCTTACTCATGGCTAAATCCTCCTGCAAAGATGCTAATACTTTTAACCAGAAGTTAGGTGCTGCATCTGGGCCTGGGGTTTTCCAATTAGGAGCTTTTCTTAACTTTGTTTGAATCTCTCTGGCTGTTATCCCATTTCATATCCTGTACATTTGAACTTCTTATTCTTTTACTTTTTCTATCCATTTAGCATCTTTATTATGTTTCACTAGATATTCATAAATACTTCTCCAAAATGTATCGATTTCTTCTTCTTTTGGTGGAGTTTCAATTCCTTTTACTTGTTTCCCAGTTCTCTATAAAACTTTTTTGGGTCATCAATAAATTGCTTATTTTGTACCTTTCCTTTAGTTTTATCTGCATATATTCTTAGTTTTGTCTGCCTGTGCTGAGATTTTAGTTTATTATTTGGGATAGTGCACACTAGATCCAGATCTGTTCTGATACTGTCCATTGCTTTTATCACATCTAGCTTTCTGAGGTTTTTTATTGATCTGTTCCCTCTTCTATACTCTAACGGTGACACGTCTTGTCTCAGTTGCTTTACAGCTTTCTGTATTTGATACCTCCATGATGGCATTTGATTTCTCCCTTTCCTTTACTGCCCTGTGTTTTTGTAGTAAGACTTGTTATTAATTTCGCTGCACAGTAATATATATAATATTTACTTATGATAAATTACATAAATCTCTATGTACAGGAAGAGCAAATTGGGTTATAGCTTGAATTTTGTTCCTAGATGTCAATGCTGTTTTCAGGCTTAATTAAGTCTTCTAAAATATTTATTACTAAGTTTTATTTGCATTTGTTTCTATTTTATTTTAGGTTCTTCATCATTTCCCAATTATTTATACAGTCCTTCTTGCTCAAGTTCTTTTATATCACATTCATGTCCCAAACTGATTTGGTGCAGCAGCTTTCCCGCTTTAAAGGTTGCTTTTGCACATTTATCAAGACTAAGTAACATTCATATATCATCTGAAAAAGTTTTGACTACTTGCAGTTGTGCTTTCAGTTCCTCATCTGATGAGCTATATAGTTCTAAATCATCAACAAAGAGAAAATGAGAAGTCTTTAAACGTTGTTGCTTTCTGGGAGCCAAACTATTACCATGACCTAATCTATTAAGCAGACAACTTAATGGGTTAAAGGCAAGGAAAAAGATCACAGGTGACAGAGAGTCACCCTGGAATATCCCCGTTTGGATTTTTATCCCTGGAATAATAATTTGCCCTTTATCATAAGAACTAGCTGTATTCAACTGGACGTATAAGAGAATTTAAGTACCTTTATCTGGACTTTTTTTTTTCAAAAAATACAGTATTTCAATTGATTTTAACTGTGTTGCAGGAATATTAACTGAACTGGAAGTTAGTCAGTGTTTGCTGAATTTTGTTATTTGCTAGTAATTACAGGTGTGGGGGTAGCCACATTCTTTGATTTCCTGTCCTTGCCTATTTAAGTGGTACAGTGTGAAATATTTTCTGCTTAAAAACCTCAGCTTTGGCCGGCTAAGAATACAGTATTTAAATTGTATTCAACTGGACGTATAAGAGAATTTAAGTTCCTTTATCTGCACTTTTTTTTTCAAAAAAATACAGTATTTAAATTGATTTTAACTGTGTTGCAGGAATATTAACTGAACTGGAAGTTTTGACTCTGCTCTTCAGTTAGTCCCACCCACCCTCCATGTTTTTGTTTTGGTTTTGGTGTTAATCTTAGTGGCCTTGAAACTGCCCGCCCCTCTTGTAAATTTGTGTTTGGATACTCCTTCTGGGCCCATCTCATTTCCTCGCTCAACTGAGTGCAGTGAGATCATATTCTGATTTCAGGCACTCCTACTGTGTACAAAGAGAGCATCTGGGAAACAGAAAAAAAAATTAAGCTTGTTTCCTGCCTTTCCTGTTAAGTGGTACAGACTATTTGTAGGCTTATGAGCCCCAAAGCCCTTCTGTGTTGGAGGGAAGCCTTCTAGCTTAGTTTTTTTTCTTATAACTAGCCAGTTTTCTAGTTTCAGCACTCAAATCTGTTTCTTTGATCTCGGCACTTGTTCAGAAAAAAAAATTTTCATCTGCTTTTACTGTACTTGTGTTTCTACATACTTTATTTTACTTTTGCATCATCTTAAAAGTACTCAATTGTATTTATTACTGCTTGGTGTAACTCATTCTAAGCTTCAGACCAGTTGTTTTACATTAAGAGGGTTTGTGGTCTGCACTGTAGTGGCAGAACAGGTAGCTTACATCCTTCTAGGTTGGGAACTGCTGATTGAGGGCTCAGTGTCTGTTATTCTAAAAGTGTATTAGTTCTGGTTTAAGCACTTGGGATTTCAGGCCAGTTATTTTACATTAAGAGGGTTTGTGGTCTGCACTCTTGTGGGAGGAGAGGCTGGACTCTGCCCTTCTGAGCTGGGAATTTCTGGTTAAAGCTTATAGTGCATGCATATCTGAACTGCTTCTTACTGAAGTTGGTGCGCCTTGTTTGCTGTGGCATAGACTGGATTCGGCCTGCTGGATCTAGCTTTGTTTGTGTAACTTGAGCACTAATCCAGGCATTCTCTAAAGTATTCAATTGTATTTATTACTGCTTGGTAGTAACTTGATTAAAGTGTAGCTATCATTCTAAGTCTTTTGGGTTAAGCACTTGGGCTTCAGACCAGTTGTTTTACATTAGGAAGGTTTGTGGCATGCACTGTGGTGGCAGGACAGGTAGCTTTCATCCTTCTAAGTTGGGAACTGATGATTTGAGAGCCCAGTGTCTGTTATTCTTAAAGTGTATTAGTTCTGGTTTAAGCACTTGGGCTTCAGGCCAGTTATTTTACATTAAGAAGGTTCGTAGTCTGCACTCTTGTGGGAGAAGAGGCTGGACTCTGCCCTTCTGAGCTGGGAATTTTTGGTTAAAGGTTTATAGTGCCTGAATATTTGAACTGTATCTTACTGTAATTGGTACAACTTGTTTGCTGTAGCATAGACTAGATCCAGGCCTGCTGAATCTAGCTTTGTTTATATGCTTGTTGTTTGTTTGCTTGTTATTTCCGTGGAACGCTAATTCCACCTAATACGCGGCTTCTCAGCGCTTCTGTGGATCACTAGTGATATCTGCATTGCTTACTGTACTTATTTCCTTGTTTCACTTGAAAGAAAGTTACTGTTTGTCATTTTTGCATTAAAGTTACCTGTAACACATTGCACTTAAGTTACCTGGCACTTGCTCACTAAAGCAATTATATAAGTCAGCACTAAAAATTAAAAGCACTACACCCTCACTCCCCACTGGCCCTTGTTTTCAATTATAAAGGAATTCCCAGTATTATTCTAGCATGTCCATAGGTCAGTTGTCAATCTCCTCTCCGGTCCAGCTGGTGAATCTGGGAATCTTGAGGCAGTGTTACAACTGCCTCATGTACACAGACAACCCTCTCCTCCTCCCAACAAATTCCAACACATGTGAGAGATGCAACCCTATAGCCAAACTGGAGGCTAAGCTCTCTCAACTCAGTACTGGCATAACCAGTCAGGAGGAGAAGGAAACCACACTCACTACAATTCCAGTCTCACATAGACCTACCACGACAGCAAACCAAACACATAATCACACAAAAACATACTCTGAGGCTCTAAATAAAGATCTGCCTAAGCAGCAGAGACCTCCAAAGCAGACACCCAAGCAACCGCTACCCCAAAACAAAACACGCGCAACACATAGCTCACAAAGCCAGTGTGCCGAACAGTCACAGCCCTTAAGGCTAAACAACACACCTGATACACTTGTAATAGGTGACTCTATCATCAGGCACACTGACGTCCCTCTCACCAGGCTGAACAAGGAGAGGGTCACGGTGAGCAGCCTTTCGGGCGCTAGGATCCGCCACGTAACACAAGCACTCAGGTCACTCCAAGGCAAGTACAAATATGACTCTGTCATTGTCCATGCTGGTGTGAATGACCTGAGACGTACCTCCCTGGACTACATGAAAAGAGACCTAGAGGAGCTCTCTGAGCATGTAGCCCAGGCCGGTATGACCCTGACCTTGAGTAGCATCTTACCCTCACCAAGAATGATGCCACAATATGAAGACAAGATGATCAATTTCAACAATTGGCTTAAGTACTGGTGTCATTCAAAGGGGATCCAATGCCTGTCAGCTTGGGATGATATGCTCGACAAGCCACGATGCTTCGCTAGGGACGGCTTGCACCTGTCACCCCTGGGCTTTTGGATATTGGCAAAGGCTCTTGCTACCCCATAGTGCCTTTTTTAGGCAAGGCTCAAAAGACAAACCCACCTCCATAGGTATCACAAGGGATAAGAAACTGAGTAATGCTACTCAACGCCATAAGTCTAAACCTCAAGATGCACGCACTCGAAACTCTCCTTAGCATGGAGAACATCGATATCTGTGCAGTAACAGAAACCTGGTTCAGGGCTCCCGAGAGCACCCCAGCACTACCAGGTTATACCTCATACCATGCTTTTCAGCCCCAAAACTTGGACCGAACCACAAAAGGAGGGGGAGTATCGATATTCATCAAAGATACCCACACCTCCATGTTGGTGGCAAAGCATGAAGCATCAGAGACTATCCATGTGCAACTAACAGTGGGTAAAACTGCCTTCCAGTTTATAGCCTGCTACAGACCACCCTCCCAAACCCAGGAACCCCACTCGGCCTTCCTGAGAACACTGGAAAATATGAAGGTCTCTCCAAACACCATTATATTGGGCGACTTCAACTACCCAAACATAGACTGGGAGCATTACTCTAGCTCCAACACCCTAGCCCAAAGGTTCCTAGAATTTATAAACTCAAATGCTATGGAACAACTTGTTACCACTCCCACAAGAGGGGAAAACATACTGGACCTGATCATCACCAACATGGGGACTCTATGCTCCAGACCAGAAGTGTATCCCTCACTGGTAAGATCAGACCATAAACTAATCTCACTGGATATTGACATCCCGACCCCACCCCCTGCCCAGAAAACCACAGTGAAAAACTTCTCTAAAGCAAATTTCACACTCCTCAAAACCGAGGTGGAATCCTTCAAAGCCCCCGGGCCTGTGGAAAATATGGCCCAGACCGCAGAATCCTTTATAAACGCATTCTATGAACACCTTCAGGAATGCATGGATCACGCGATCCCAAATAAAACCAAGACCCAATCCTCCAAAGGCAGACGTCCTGTCTGGTGGACCCCAGCCATAAACAAACCATACAATAGAAGGAGGAAGCTACTAAATGATAGAGCAAAATCCCAAAAAGGGAAGGCATCACTGATCAGTATTAGCAAAAAACTACGGGCACTCATAAAATTGTCTAAGGCCAGCTTCGAGAGAAAAATTGCACAGGACACTAAGGATAATCACAAGGCTTTCTTTACTTATGTTAGGAACCTGGGTGGTAATTCCCAGATATGCTCAGAATTAGTCCAAAATGACAAAAAATACACTGAACCCACAGACATTGCCAACATCCTAGCTGACAGGTTCAGCGCAAACTTCTCCCCACCACCACCACCACCAAAAGGGCAAATATCTATCCCAGCAGAGTGCTGCCCCCCTGACATCTCAGATGCTCAGGTAAGAGCCACCCTCTCCAAAGCAAAAAACACAGCATCAATGGGACCAGACGATGTCCCGGGCTGCGTCCTACATGAACTCCAAGAAGAGCTAAACCCAAACATAAAACTACTGTTCAATCTCAGCCTTACTGCAGAATATGTGCCCAAAGAGTGGCGTACAGCAACAGTGGTCCCTCTCCATAAAGGTGGTGCATCAACGGATCCTGGAAACTATCACCCCATAAGCCTGACTAGCTTGGTCTGCAAAGCTATGGAAAGGATCATCATGGACCTCATAAATAAAGATATTGGGGACCTACAGACACTGGATCCTACCCAGTTCGGCTTTGTTAAGGGCAGATCCTGCCTCTTAAACCTGGTTGATTTCTTTGAAACAGTCACCAAGGCCATTGACGAGGGGAAGGTGGTCCACACAGCCTACCTGGACCTCGCAAAAGCCTTCGATACAATACCCCACTCTGGCATTATAGATAAGCTCACCAGCTTAAATATAAACCCCTATGTCACTAGATGGATTGCAAACTGGCTCAAGGACAGAACCCACATGGTTAGAGTTGCTGGAGCCATGTCAGACTCCAAACCAGTTACAAGTGGTGTCCCACAAGGCTCAGTCCTGGGACCTCTCTTGTTCGGTATATATTTCTCGGAGGTACAGGCCAACACGGAAGGACTGTGGCTGACCAAGTTCGTAGATGACTGCAAACTGGGCGCCATAATTGACTCTCCAGCCGACACAAGCATCCTACAAAAGGGCCTCATAGAAACAGACAACTGGTGCCAGAGCCATGGCCTCAAGCTAAATGCCAAAAGGTGTATAGTCATCCCCTTTGGCAAAAACAAAGTGCCCACAAATTACCACATAGGTGGTAATCCATTAAGTACAGAAGAAGTAATTAGGGACCTGGGGACCCAGGTTGATAGCAATCTCTCATTTGACAACCACGTGGCCAAAGTGGTTAGAAAAACATTTTATATAGCCCACCTAATCATGAAGGGATTCACATCTAGATCAGGGGAGGTCATCGTGCCTCTTTACTCATCCCTCATCAGGCCCATAATTGAGTACAATGCTCCTTTTGGGATGTACCTTACCAGACACCTGCAGCAACTGGAAAGACTCCAAAAGTACCTCACCAAGAGGATCAAAGGGCTCAAACAGATGCCATATGCTGCCCGGTTAAAGAAACTCCAGCTCTACTCCGTGGCATACTGCCTGTTCAGAGGCAATCTGTACCTGACGTATAAAGCCATGTCCAACCCGGAATTAATGGACATGCTGCACCTCAGAAAATCCAAATCCCATCGAGCTACGCGCACGAGAGACTTGAACCTCAGCACTGAAATAAATAGGACATGTTGGAGGGACAGATTCATAACCCAGAGGCTCCCTTCACTCTGGAATAAAATCCCAGTCCAGGTTAGGCAGAGTCCCTCATTGACTCTCTCTTCAAGAGGAATCTCGATGAGTGGATGGGAGATCGTAGGTTTACCCCAAGTATCACTTCTGTGTCACTGTTAGACAGAGGCACAGTATATTAACCTCGAAAAAGGGCATAGCAAAATAAATTTAAAATGGGTGGCGAAAGCCAAACGCATTCTGGCTAGGCTTATAAATGCCCTAGGGCAGATAGCCTAGTATGAACCTATGAACTGCAAAGTGGTTTGCCACTGTTTCATAGTTACTGTAATGTAGTCAGTCAGTGTAGATTATATTGTATACATTTTAAGCACTCTTTTATCCATGAATATGGGATACTGTCAAATGCTTTTCTTGGCTTCTGGACCTAGTTCCAGACCTTCTGACTCGTACGTCTTGAACGCTCCACCCTTGCCTTCAAACCCACAGCCTGACAGCTTGGCTGCTCCGATTCCAAATATAGCCAGGCTTCTTAACTTTCCTGCTTCTGTGAAACATATCGTGATATATTCCCATAAGGCCTCAACGAGAAAATTATGTATGTGTAAATGGAAAAGATTTTCTTCATGGGCATTAAGTAAACACATTGACCCTTTTTCTGCTCCAGTAACTTCTATTCTTGAATTTCTGGTGAAACTATTTAATGAAGGACCAGTTAACAGCAATATCTAATTTCCATAGTGTCTATATTATTACCTCAAAACGGCATTTCTCTGAACACAGTTTAGCACTTTTGTTTGTTAAATAGAAACTTCTAAAGAATCTGAAAAAGTTTCTATTTCTGAGATGAAAGTGCTAAATAAATGTTGTTTGTGTGGATTGGATCATGGTCTCCTGATTTTTTTGGATATTACAATTAGTGTGGAGCCTTGTTTTCATCATTTCTTCGAACACCTAAACCTCAACACCTAAACAGTGAAATCCAAAAAGCAGGCAACAACCACTTTCGCAAATTTTTTCATAGGGAAAAAATTTGATTGGCCGTTATTGGGAATTTGTCCTTTTTTCCAATGCAGAGCAATCTCGGACTTGGTATATTTAGTTAGGGGGATGTGGGGAGCAAAGCCCCCCATTTGATTAGGGTTTGAAAGTTTGTTTTAGCTGTTGGACAGCCAAGCGATTTTTTTCCCTGTGAAAAAATTTGCGGAAGTGGCCATTTGTGCTTTTTGGATTTTGCTGTTTTAAGTGTCAATGTTTAGGTGTCAAAGAATGCAGTTTCAAGGTAATAATATAGACCCTTTCCATACAAGTGATTCAGCCCCAAATTTCATGTCTCACAGACTATGCAGAGGCTTCCTGAAGGGCACTAACCTGTTAAGACCCCCATAAAAGCTCCTCTACCACCATGGTTTCTGAACTTGGTTTTGTCCAGTTTAATTCTTCCCCCCCTTTGAACCATGCATCATCAGGCAGTCTAAAGTTTTTAACATGGAAAACAAGTATGTTGATTGCCATCACTTTTACTAGAAGGGTTTCAGAGCTATGGGCATCATCGATCAACCCACCATATATGCTTTTCCAGAAAGACGGAGTATCTCTTCAAAAAAAATGCATCCTTCCTACCAAAAGTATGCTCAGAATCTAACTTAAATCAGCCCATAGAGCTACCAGTCTTTTTTCCCCAACTATGGCAACAAGGCAGAATATACGCTTCAGCAACTGGATGTACACAGGCTTCTACTTACACGGGACAAAAGACTTCAGGAAATCTGATCAGTTATTTCTTTCATTTTCAGAAGCAAAGACACATGCTCCTTTATCTGAGGTCACACTTTAGAAATAGCTCTCTAATTCCTTTATATGTAATCCTAACGACAAAGTTTTTCCATATAAAGTCAAGGGTCATACCATGAGAGCCACAGCAACCTCTTCTGCCTTTCGTGCTAGTCTGCCACTTGATACTATTTGTGTTGCTGCAACTTGGGCAAGGCCTCATACCTTTTATCACTCATTTCAAAGTAGATATGACCTCCAGGGACAGGGCCTCCTTTGGGTCCACTGTACGGAAGAATATACTCCCATGAGCCACCCAGGAAATATGGTGCTAGGGATTCTGTCCCATCAAGTAAGAATGAAAGTGAGCTAGGACACCATAACATAAAGAAGTTATATACTTACCATAACGTTCCATGTTTGTTGCCCATCTCTCCTTCATTCTTACATCCCACCCTCCTTCTCCCTACCTGTGGCTCCTGGAGGACAAAGAGATTCTTTCATAAGTGTGTCTCTGACCATCTTCATTGTCTTTATAAGATGTTCTGATAATAACTTAGGTACCTGGGGTTATCAGCAAACAAGATCTGGGGAGCTTCACTAGAGCATGATGGGATAGGGATACATCCACGATCCAGTGGAAGACCTCAAGCTTTGATATACGGCCAAGTAGGAACCAAGGATTGATTCTGAATTCATCCAGTAAGAATGAATATTTATTTATTTAAATATATTTATTTATATACTTTAGCCTCCAGTTTAGCTAAACATGCATAATTCTTTTCATTGTTTTGCTAAAATAGATAGAAGTGCTAAGCCAACTTTGACAGTCTCATTTACTCTAGTTTCAGATATAGGGCTACATCTAGGCAGCTATAGATATAGTTTAAACAGTATCTCTTTGCACATTGACATTTGTACCCCTTTTCATGTATATGGGCATTTTTAGATACACATATAATGTTTCTGTATATATTTTTTCATGTTTTTTATACTATCTCATTTCACTTTATTATGTATAGAATTTATCTAAGTGCCTAAGGATTTTATGCAATGTGGAAAGAAAGATTTTTATGTTCATTTTTAATTTGTTTGTTTGTATGTTGAAACAGCGTTTATAATTCTTCAGGAACTGCACTGACACTTTAATAGACCTAGCAGCCTTTTGCAATTAATTCTGAAATTGTTATATTAAGTGGATAATTGATGCAATCTATTATCTATCTGTGCTATATAAGGAACTAGTCCTGATACAATTAAATAGATCTGAAGAAGCGTACAGTCCGTACGTGAAAGCGCTCATCTTTGTTCCTTGCTTTGTACCTAAATAAAGAAGTTTTTGCTGCATTATCGTGGTGGTCCTCATACTGGTGTTCTTCTACCCCAGTAAGAATGAAGGCGAGATGGACAACAAACATGGAATGTTATGCTAAGTACATAACTTCTTTTTTAGACTTATAACATTGAGGATTGAACACTTTTAGATTTTGTTGGTTATCTGGTGATATGCTAGCCAACCTAAGCTAGATAACCAGACACCACCTATCCAGTAGCTTATTGAACTAGGGCTGCTATTATGGAAGGCACGCCCTGATGTATAGGACATACAGGCCCCTTAGTCCATTGTCATGGTCCCTGGTGTAGTATAGAGTAGGCGAGTTCTGCAACTCGTATGGCAGCGTTAGTCAACAAGACCAGGTCACCTTCAGCCAATTTTTACATCGTTGAGTGGCTATCCCTGACATGGCGTGTAGTCTGTGATCAGGGATCTCCTATCTAGAGGATACTGCACATCACAGTTAATGCCCAAAGCAGTTAATTTTACAATCCTCACCTCAACAGGCAGTACCTACAGTTTGTGTTGTTATACATTACTCAAGGCAATTTTTTTATGGTGAATTTTAGGTGAAAAAACTCGGCATGTCTTGGGAGGTGAGACGTACTGTACAGAGACCACATGCAAATTCTGCACAGGCATGAGCCAGTGATCAGGCTCAAGCCTTGCATTTTGTGCATGACAGAAAAAGCCCTTAACCATTATGTCAACTATGTTAAAGATTACATTGCTCCTTTATATTTTTATGCTATTTACCATTTGATAATGGAGTGGGGACATTGGCCCAAGTAACTTTTTCATGCATGGCCCAGGCTACATGGGCAACAAAGAACTTAAAAAAATGATGTAGTAATGTCATAACAAAAATCAAAGAAAAGCAAAGTAAGAACCATTTTAAACAACAAAACATATTGAGGGAAGTCTTGCCTATGAACTGGATAAATTTTCGCAGAAAGTCGAGATTTTTTCCTTTCTTCATGAAATTGTGTTTTTTTGGAAAATTGGTGGTAAATCATTAAAGGCTGAAGTTAGAAAATAATGACAGATGTGATACCTGTGCACTGGCCCAGCAGTCAAGGAGCCTCAATCCTCACCACTAACACCAGTGAGGGGTGTCCATTTAGAGGAAGGATAACAAATATACACACAGTAAAGTAAAATTTCCCTTAAGAGCACACAGAGCTCACAGTCAGTCTGGGTCTGGTTCCCCTTTCTCTCCAGGTCCTCAATAAGACTCCCCACTGGCACAGCTGTCCTGTCCAGATCTCAGTCAGCTGGGCAAGCTAAAATCTCCAGCACCCTCTCTGTCCAACCAGTGCTTCGTGTCCCTGCCCAAGTAGCTGACATAAACGCACACTTTGAGATCAGACTTTATACAGCCACACACACTCCTCGGGAAGGCTGGCACAGGTTCTCCAGCTGTGCTCCTTTTACCCAGACTATATGGTAGAAATCACTGCCACCACACAGCTAATAATTATCAGCTACCCAAAGGCCCTTAAAAGGATGTCTAATATTTACTATGCAATATTATTATCCAACTGGTAAATGTAAGCCCAGGGCTAAAGCTATTGGAGTGGCTTTGTACAGTTCTAACAAAGACATGCAAGTACTGTTAAGAGCTAAAATGATCTCTATACAAAACAGCCACAGTTGAAAGGTTTAAAAATATTTAATAATAATAAAAACACAAGATAATACTTCTTACTGTACAGTGCTAGTCAAGAGTTTAGCGATCACAGAGAAATACTTAAAATAATACAGTAGTAAAGTTCTGACATCACAGAGAAACACTTAGTCTAATCGTCCTAGTTCGTAGCTATTTCTAAGAGAAAACAGCGTTCTAAAAATACATGCATAATAGCACACATGCAGAGTGCTGATGAGTTGGATGGTTAAGACAAAAATGATTAATGCTGTCTGATTCTCTGTTTAAATTAATATCACAGTCTTGATTCACATCACATCATTCTTCACACTTTCCTGGGGTTCCCAGGGTAACAGGCTACATTCTTTATTATTCTTGGTCAGGAAGCAAAGTCATAAAGGACATTTATGCATGCAAATTCTGGCCATTAACTCTGGCCTTAAAACAATAGGTAGGGTGCCTCCCTCTAGACATAGCAACTCAGAATTTTAACATCAAAGACAGTCATGAAATTCTTGACTTGGCTTTCTTACAGCAGAGTGCATTGTTACATTTTTTTTCAGTTCAATATCCAATGTAGTCTTTTCACATCTAAGAGAACATGCCTGTGGCTTACATTAATATTTACAAATGACAGAATTATCTACAAAATACTATCTGGTTAGCCTGGCAGCCTTCACCTGTCTTCATTAACCTTCATCTATCTTATTAACAGACATTTGAGTTTCAGACTTCATACCCTTTGTGAGTAGTACAAGCTCCTTGAATCAT
This sequence comes from Protopterus annectens, assembly GCF_019279795.1. NCBI lineage: Eukaryota > Metazoa > Chordata > Ceratodontiformes > Protopteridae > Protopterus > Protopterus annectens. The sequence continues at coordinate 35,457,430 of NC_056744.1, read as the reverse complement.
ATATTCACTATCGTCTTGGTTAATTAATGTTTTATTGCAAATCTCCACCCAAGATACATGCCTTGCATTATCAAATGGCATTCTGTTATTCACATATCCTTTTTTATGTTGCTTACTTACATTATCTGTATTTTAGTGAGGTGTTAAAAATGGGTCCTGTAACCAACCAGATTCCTCAACACTGCAGTTATGAACTGCTTTTAGTCTACCTTTCTTTGGTTTTCTGATAACTGCTGCACTGTTTTTTTTTTCTTTGGTTTTCGGATAACTGCTGCACTGTTTTTTTTTTTTTTTTTTTTTTTATTTCCCTTGTGATACAAAGCTGACATATGCAGAAATACATATATTACTTGGATGGTGTAGATTGGAAAGTTAGAGGTGGTGCTTGCCAACTGTTTAATTATTAATCAAACTACAGGAGTCTGTTTCTTAAATCTTTTTTGCCTCACATTTATGCCCATGCCCTTATTAACTTTTATTCTCCTTTTCTGGTAAATGGCAAAGATTTACAGTCAGTCAATAATGCCAGTCATTAGAGTTTTTGTAGTTCTTATTGTGCAGAAAATGCATGTCCAAGCAACAACTGTTGTTTTTATAACCTTTGTATTAGAGTTGTCAGGCACTTAAAGCTATGAGCTGTTAATGAACTGTGTCCTGTAGTCAAGTGTGTGTTTTCTAATTATAATTTAAATCTGTACCCCCATTATGTTTGGCTTTGTCCAGAATTTTAGGGCAAAGAAATTGATTGGTATTTGAATCTGTTCCTTGCAGTATTTGTGGCTTTCTAGCAAGTTGTTGTGAATTGCAGTCATTAAATAATGGCAGACATATGAGGTTCAGTTTTCATATCCTTCAGAAAATGTTTGCTAATGCAAAGCTTGTTATTCTGAAAGCTTTCTACTTGTACAAGATAAATACTTAAAATCTGTTCTGGATTTTGAGTTTTTGTGTCTGATTCCTGAGCTAAGACATTGAAAGGGCAGATAGTTTTGCAGTGGGTGACACTGTATGGTTCTTATAGCAGTGAATTACGATGCAGTTATTCATTCATTTCATCTTCCGATGATATCTCAGGTACACAGTCATATACATCGTTGTAAATGATGGTTATGTGTGTATGTGTAGAGGATGTAGTTCTCAACGTACCTAGATTTTTCTCTCATATTTACGAAATGTTCCTTGTAAAATGTGTGGCTTATGGTAAATTTTGGTGCACTGCAGTCACTAAATGACAAACTTATGAGTAACAGACTTTGTACCCTTTAGGAAATGCTTGCTAAGGCAAAACCTGTTATCCGTTATATTAGTAATTAAATATATAAGACCAATATTTAAAATTTACTCCTGATTTTGAGCCTTTGTCTGCCGGTGTTTTTTGGGTTTCCCCCCGATTCCTGACCTTATAGTTTGAGTGCTGTGGTAGGCTGCGTGTAGCTGCACCTTCATTGCTGAAGCAGTAACATTAAATATATTGCTGGATTTTTTTTGTACTGCTTTTGGCAGTCACAGCTGGTATCCAAAAATGGCTGCTTGTAGGAGGATCCTTGGGTAGAATAGCTTTCAGCTTTACCTAATTAGAGTGATGTTCTACATCTACAGCATATGAATTTGAGTGTTAAAACTTCCATTTTCCATAGTGTTACACACTGAAAGACTCTGTCCTATATTTGAATGAACCCAATAGCCACTGCAAATGCTGAATTGTATGAGTTCAAAACAATGTGTTGTAAGTATGTGTAAATAGTTATTTTATTTACCATGCCATGAGCTTCCTAGATGAACTGAGTAAATGTTCTGTATTTTGCTTGTATGTTCCATATTTTTAGAGGTATGCGGTGTCCCATATTATGGGATGCAAACAGTGAAATAAAGCAAATAGCAGGCTGATGCAGTTCTCATTACAGTGACCAGTGCTTTGGCTTGGAGGAAGGTGTGAACCAGGCGTAGTGCATCAATGATTTAAGTTGAAGTCCATTGCTGTAATTGGGTGGGCTTTCACTTTTAATAGCAGAAAACAAGATTGATTTATGGGCAGTGGAAACAATATACATTATCTACAGCACAAATACACTTTGTATTTATTTATTTTTATTAAATTTCTGTGGCCATTAACATTGAGGCAGGATGATGGCTTCCATTTTCTTCTCAAGTAGACATTAAAACTGTAGAGAATGTGGGTATAATTTTTCATGTCAAGTAATGTATAAAAGCTGAAGGCAGTTACATGATCACTTTTGCATGATTATTGATATTGCTTTTTAGAGTGGCAACAATGTATGTCAAACAGCAACATAGTATGTCAGAAGTAGCTAAATGATTTGCAATGAAATTTCAAAGGGAGACAAATGTATAGCTCCGCGATGGAGAGCCTATGGCAAACTTGTCAAAGATGACACTCCACGATGTTTTGGATGACATGTCAGCGATCAACAACTCCAGAGTTACCAAGACACTGCTTTTGCATTCATCGTTCATGTAAAGTGCATTGAATTAACTTGGGTTTGGTGTGTCAAAACCTCCTGGCACAAAAGGTTTGCCATCACTGGATAGCCTTTCAGTGAAGGTCCCCTGGGGCTTTAGTTTGTGTGCCTTTGCTGCAAGGTTTGACATTTTACATTACATTTGGTTTCATTGGAGTGCTATGGTGAAGTTTGGTTCAGTACTCTCAGTACAACAGTGGTCTGAATAATATTTCACTGGTTTGTCATTTCATCAGATGCAAAAATGTCTTCTGAATACAATTTTTTTAGTCAAGAGTGTATGACCCCTCCCACCCTCAATTAGAGTCATGGATAGTAGACTACATTACAAGAAGGGGTGTGTGTGTGTGTGTGTGTGTGTGTGTGTGTGTGTGTGTGTGTGTGTGTGTGTGTGTGTGTGTGTGTGTCTGTGTCTGTGTGTGTGTGTGTGTGTGTGTGTGTCTGTCTGTCTGTCTTACAGCTTGAGCAACCAGCTAAAAGCATTTTGTATCTGAGGGTCTTGATATATTTTTTGGAGAAATTTGATATAATAATTGGTCCGTATATGTATGAGAATCATTTTATTTAGTTGTTCTTATGAAATGAGGAATAAATAAATACTACATATTTGTAAGTAAAAGAGTACTTGAAATACAGAGTCTAGGGACCTGAAGTTTGTCTGTGACTTAAACAGAACATGCTGGAAAGACAGAGATGTGTCCCACAGACTGAGCCTGTAATGGAAAAGGCTTCCCATCCATGTGAAGCTAAGTTCATCTTTTACCCAGTTTAAGTGCAACATAGACCAGTGAATGAGGAATAGGAAATTTACACCAGGCCTGGCACTCATGTCCCTTATGGACACAGGGAGCTTATAAATGCCTGGCTCTTAATGTCCTAGTCAGATACGGGACACTGTTATTCTTTTGGGAAAACTTGGGTAGTCCTAGAAATGCCCCTCTTGTTATCAGCCTACTAACAATCTATGAATCTCAAATATGTGCATGCCTCTCAGAGTACATACAATATGCCTGTTTTGATATTGCAAATGAAAATAACAGACAACACTAATTTTAAATAGAAAAGAACATCGGCATGCTGACTGCAACATTTGCACACTTTATTTGGAGCTGTCATGGCTCCGTTGGGTTATTTGCAGTAATGTACTCAGTTGTAAACTGAGTACATTTCTGCACCTAACACGACAGGCTCAGTCTGTGGGACACATCTCTGTCTTTCCAGCATGTTCTGTTTAAGTCACAGACAAACTTCAGGTCCCTAGACTCTGTATTTCAGGTACTCTTTTACTTACAAATATGTAGTAGGTTCATAGGTGTGTGGTTTGCGGATGCCTTGTAAGTTAAGCATAGATCACCCCTCAGCAATCTATAGGAGACAGAGTAGAGGGAAAGGGGAAAGGAACAAATTCATGCTGACAGAAAAGAGGGTACCCTTACACATTAGACAGCTCTACCAAACAATTTCATTTTCATGTAATGTTGGGGAAAGACTCCATGTATTTAAAACACCACGTTCAATGATGGGAAGAGTTATATACAGTGTCAATTTAGGATACCCATCCAGTACAAAACTGATGGGCCAGTAAGGCAGTAGCATTCACACAATGACGAAGAATCAATCTCATGAGAAGGGAACTAGCACAGAAACTACAAAAGCAGCCAGAAGTTGTGATTACATAATATAAAACCCCCTGGGCAGGATTCACAATGGCTTGCACGGAGTCTAAGAGCCGTGTAAGACTCCATGCAGCCATCGCGATCCAGGAACAGCCCGAAATCCCGTGTAAGAGACCAGCTAAAACAACTCCTACACGGGCAGGGCGTGGATATGCTAATCATCTCACTTGCAACCGAAAGGCATGCAAATGAGGTAGATTAGCGATCCACGACGCTGAAACCAGCCCGTGTAAGAGTCGTGTTAGGTGCAGAAATGTACTCAGTTTACAACTGAGTACGTTACTGCAAATAACCCAACGGAGCCATGACAGCTCCAAATAAGTGTGCAAATGTTGCAGTCAGCATGCCAGTGGCCAAATATGTGGCCATAGGCATGGTAACCCGATGCAAACATGAAATAAAATAATTTTTTTTTCGGAGATCGGCGAGATTTAAATGCAGCGCAGCCCTGCGCAAACGGGCTGCGCTATATAAAACATAAAAATAAAGGTTTTAAACCCACAAATGTGGGTTTTATGTAATGTATGGATTTGCAATGCAGGGACTAGGACACCAAAAACAACATGGCCACCGTCTAGTGGTTGCTAAGGGGGGAAGCTGAGTGTAAGACATGTAACTAAGCATTAGTAGGCAATCCTATGTAAATGAGTGGAAGGATAGTGAATCACACTGTCACATAGCAAATGAGCACATTCAGTGTAGTGTAAGAGTTAGATAAGGGGGAGTAACAGAGTAGGAGATAGGTGACATCACAGGGGGGAATGTCAGGAAGAAATCAAGCTCATTGGATGGAGCAAAGTGGTATGTGAAAGATGCCAATCACAAAGCATAAAAAGAGGAGTGTCAACAGATAAGCATGGGAAAGTCAAGAAATGGAAGGTGTACACTGTGGCCAACACCAAAGTTTCATGCTGTACGTGCATGCGCGCGCTGGGAGGCGCGAGTAAGACAGGGTGTGCGTGTGTAAGCGTGAGTGCGCACGTGTAAGGCAGAGTAAGCATGTAGGAGCCTGTTTAAAGATTTGTAAACCTGTTTGCACTGGTGTGCGCGCGTTTTAATCAGAATAAGCAAATTCTAGTCCCTGAAGTCCACCAGGTTTAGGAGGCATGATCTGCCCTTAACAAAGCCAAACTGGGTAGGGTCCAGTGTTTGGAGGTTCCCAATGTCTCTGTTAATGAGATCCATGATGATGCGATCTATAGCTATGCAGATCAAGCTAGTCAGGCTTATAGAGCGATAGTTCCCGGGGTCCGTTGTGGCTACACCTTTGTGGAGTGGAATAACCGTTGCGGTGTGCCACTCTGTGGGCACGTATCCTGTGGAGAGGCTGAGTTTAAACAATGTGTTTAGGTGAGGGGTTAGTTCATCTTTGAGCTCGTGGAAGACACAGCCTGGGACACCAATGCTGTGTTTTTAGCTTTGGAGAGGGCTGTTTTAACCTGAGTGTCTGTGATTTCAGGGGCACTACATTCTTCTGGTATAGCCCTTTTGGGGGTGAGAGGGGTGTGAAGTTTGCACTGAACTTGCCTGCCAGGATGTTGGCTATATTGGTTGGTTCAGTGTATTTTGTGCCATTCTGCACTAACTCCAAGCAGATCTGAGAATTACCAACCAAAATAAAATGTATTAGCTGGTAATTCAATGGTGTCCGGTTCCAAAAGATGAGACAAACTGAATGCAATAACTATATTTAATAAGACATCAGGTTTAGCGCTTTAGTCTACTCTCTGTAGACTTCTTCAGGTTCCTCAGGTTAAGGTTTGTGATTGGGACTGTTTAGGGTTAGGTTAGGGGACAAATTTAGTGTGTGTGTGTGTGTGTGTGTGTGTGTGTGTGTGTGTGTGTGTGTGTGTGTGTGTGTGTGTGTATATACACATACAAATGTGTGATGAGAGTCGCAACTATCTTTTGTAGTTGTAGTGTTATGGCAACAGCTGTTTTTTTGTTTAAGACACAGGCTAGCATTATGGACAGGGTTAGCATGTGTTACTACTGTGGTGTAAGGAGGCTTTGCTGGTTACAGTGGATCCAATAATCTAAAAACTCTTATACATCCATAAACCAAATAGCTCAGATAATATTAGGACCACAGATGTACATCCACTCCCACAAATAAATGCACATGATGGAGGTATAGATTTACAACACAGTGCTTACCCACCTCTCTAGAACAAACTAACTCACCCAGTTTAACAGTGTGACACACTTCTGCCTTTAAAAAGCATAACTAGTTGTGTATTCATAAATTCATCAGGCCTGGCCCTTCTTGAAAATGGAGGACTGGAAAAGCTGAAAAGTCCTTGCAGCGCAATTGATTTGCATCTCCTATGAACCTATGACATATGACTAAGTTACAGCCTTCTATGGAACCAGAGTTAGTAGGCATGACATGCTTAGGCCTGCTTTCCTGGTGACTGTTGGGTGACAGGATTGGAGCTGCATTATGTGGAAGTGGAGAAGGAGTCTTGTCTGCACTGAAGGCTGAGATCTTTTACAATGTGTCAAGAAGACTTGTACTAAAGGTATATGCATGATATTTTTACAGCCAGTGGGTGCACTGGTGAGTGCATTGCAAGACCATAACATGTTTATATGACTACAACAAAAAAGGTATACAAGTCAAAACAGTGTCATGTACTTTTTCTTTTTGTGTTTCAGGCCATCTTCAGACTTAGCCCTACTCATACATTTAGAGGTTTTGCTTCTTCCAGGGAAGCACCTCTTTAAAATAAATAGGTTTCATCTCATGCCAACCTTTGTTTCTCAACTCTTCTCATAAATAAGTTCAATAAAAGTCAGGGGAACTACAAAGATCAGCTGCCCAATAGATTTGTGGTTCCCCTAACTTTCACTGAACTTATTTTTTCACATCTGGTCCAACTGTGTTACAAGCCTATAAATAGGACTCTTACAAATGTATACATAACTTTATTATCATTTTCTGCAGATGTCAATCTCCACTGAAAATTCAGTTTCTTGAACTTTGTTAAATTAACTGAATACAGCGCTACTCCCCCAATTAAACTTTACACTCTAGAGAAAAATCGCTATAACCAAATCATCTAATACTGCAGGTGACTCTTTATATTCAGAAAGTGTAGCTAAACTATGGAACCACATCCCATTACCACTGCAATCTGTTCTGAATATAAACACATTGAAATCTAACTAAAACTTGACATATAAAATCAATGGATCTGTTCATGTACATCTCTAGGATAACTGTCATCTTCAGCTTGCTATGTCATCAAACCATTTCTCCTCATTTACAACCATATGCCCCTCAAACAGTCTTCACAAATACCTGAATAGTTCTACTAGCACCTCCAAGCCATATTCATAGGTTATGTAATACTGCTCACCACCCCACCTCTATGGTAACCATTTGAAATGCTGGGACCCACTACAGCGAGTCTGAAACATGGAGATTGAATGGCAGAAAGAATGTATTTACATATACTAAGTCTGAGGTGTCATTTCAAAGAATATTCCCATTTTCTTTGAGGTATGGCAATCTCGGAGTCGGTATACATAATTTCAGGGGGTGAGGGGGATTGCAGGGGGAAAAGAAATTTTAAGGAAAACAGCAATTTTCAAAATTCGCTCTTCTCTTGTGTTTTTGAACTTTTATTTCTGCCTGTCAGCACTTGGCATTTTGAGTGCTGGCATTTGAATAGGGAGCCCACCGCTATACTTCGAAACCTTGTGACAGGCATATATAATCGTCTCTGAATTTGCTAAATACCCCATAGCTTAACTACAACATTAGCATTTTCTGCTCTACCAAGTTCCTCCCCACTTCCATTTCTTTTAATTTCTAAGCAATAATTACAAGATCCATGATCTATTAACAAACTTACGAATATACCTCTTCAAATGTTCAACATGTACTAAACACATAAGTATCTTTTTATACTGTAATAGTTTGCCTTTATTTTATATGAATGTAATCTAATTAGCAGATATATGTGCTTCTGTTAATGTTCATGACTAAATGTTGGTTACTTAATTTTCTGTTAGTGTAAATACTGAATGTTTGTAATATGTTGGTGCTTTCCTCCCTGGCCTCCACTAAAAAGAGTTTTTCATTAAACCCGGTAAACAAAACCAAAAATAAATTGATGAGTCAGCAGACTTTAGTAATTTTGACTATCTTGTTTATCTGTATGACACAAAGTTTTGGTTGTTGCAGTTGGAAAAGAATGTGTTTCCCCTCATGGCAGAAGCTGTCCCTACAGCTGTTGTAATTTATGGTTGCTCACATTTTTACAAGTATTTTTTCCATGCTTATGTGTCTGTAGAAGGTTCATACACATTGAAAATAAAATTGTATGCAACTTTTTTTTATCATTTTCTATGTATTTTACTCTTCTCACAAAATTCTCATTTAAAGTTTAACATATTTACTCAAAGGTTCAGTGAAACTATAACAGTTGTAGTCAACCCCTGGCACAGTGCTTTGTTAGAGAAGTTTGACAAACTAGGTTTGCATGCAAATTATTCTAGTTTTGCTGCCATCATCCTTGACTATGTGTTAAACCCTTTTTGATCTTGGACAGTAGATTAAACAATTGGTGCCTGCTTAGGTGTAAATGGTCATATTCAGATTAACGAGGCACTAATTACACTGTTTTCAGTTCTCTTACTGACATTGACGTCACTGAATGAGAAGCTTGATGATGGGCTATTTAAATCTCTTACTTCATTAAATGCATTTATTTGTTCAACTTTGGTAACTAAGTAATGCATTCATCACAAAATAGTTAACCTGGGGGAAACAAAGGCAGATTTACTTATTTTTTTATTGTCTGGAGGGTGCACCTCTTTGCCATTTTCTAGAAAATTCTACTCATTTGACACACAGTTAGACGAGAGGGTTGGATGAGAAGTTAGTGCATTAACATTATTGTTATTATTATTGTTATTATTATTATTATTATTATTATTATTATTATTATAGTCCTATTGTAGCAAATGTTAGGGATAATTGCTGTGTTTTGTTGCTTACATAGCAGGTAGATTTTGTGGAGTTCATTTGGAGAAGCAATACACTATATAGAAAAATTTGTTCTTTACACAACTTTATTCTACTACAAAGCTGGATATTATATATAAGTGAACATTTTTATGTTTGATTTGTTATTTAAGATGTGATTAATTATAACTATCATCTTTAGTGCTGTGTACCAGATAATTAGAAATTATATATTTAGAAAAATGTTTATAGTAATGTTTTTAGGATTAAGAAGTGTAATACACTTTAGTGTAGTTTCATTTGTGCAGGTTACCAGTTTTACTGCACTTTGTGTGAGCAGTTATTTCAGTATGTCTGTTGATATTTTGTCAGATATTCAGTGTTTTTTAGATGTATTTGGTGTCGTCAGAGTGGCTCAATTCTTTTGGACACGTGGGATTTGTCACAGGCTTTGTGGTCATTTAACAGTCATGTAACTGTTAGGTACACATTTGTATATTTGTGTATATAGCTAAAATTCTGTGATTTTATATGTGTGTGTGTGTGTGTGTGTGTGTGTGTGTGTGTGTGTGTGTGTGTGTGTGTGTGTGTGTGTGTGTGTGTGTGTGTGTGCATATGTATATATCTACACACACACTCACACACACATACATGCATGCATGTGTACATATCTGTGTGCATCTGTAGGGTTCTGTTTTTTTTTTTTTTTCAATTTAGTAGTTGTCTTGTACTTGTTGGGGCAGGAATGTTAGTATCTAGCTGTAGCTTCCTGATAATAATCTTACTATCTGCAGTTCACAGTGGGAGAAGTAGAGGCATATGCCAAAATAATTGATATACTCTAGTTCCCTTAAACAGGTCTACAACACTTTATCAAGTAAGGTTTCCATTACAGATATACATGGCCTGTTCTAGGCTTTTGTGGAAAGGAGTACAGTATCATTCTTGACACAGCACTCACCTTCTACCCTATATACCATATCATTAACTGAAAAAGAATAATTACTATCTTTTGTTTTGCCTTTTCTATTCCAGCTGTCCATCCAATATGCAACATATTCTAATGCAGTTTGTGAGGAGTGATTTTGGCTATTTCTCAAAGAAGGATCACCCCATAGATTTTATGGATCTATATTACAGTCTCGCATGGACTAAATAGCGAAAGCTATTTCGTCGATCCGATACTGTCGAAATGGCAAAATAGCGTAGTCTCGGAACATCTAATTTTTCCCCAGGGAAAAAATTTGGTGGGCCTTCTTCAGGACTTTGCCAATTTCTCCATTATAGTGTGATCTCAGAGTTGGTATATTTAAGTAGGGGAGGTGTGGGGGGTGAAGTCCCCCACTTCACTATGTGTTTAAGTTTTTTTTTTTGTGGAACAGCAAATTTTTTTCCCTGGGAAAACATTTGCTGTTCCGTATGTTTGATTACTTTGTGCTTTAGACCTTTATCGGTACGATGAAAGAGCATTCACTCTTTTGATCGTATGATAAGGTAATATAGACGTGATTTTACGCATGCTTGGGGGCATGGTTTTATTACTGATGAGTGTTACTGTAAAAGAGGTAAATAACAGGTCATCGGATATTCATAAATTGCACCAAAGTTTTGCTGCTGTTCTCCAGACTGTTGACCATCAGCTCCTTTTGGTGCCTCTCCTCAACGTCCGAGGTCCTGAAGTTGATATTTATATCCCCAAGTACTTTTTTAAGCAATCATATTTTCTTATTCATTTGCTTACTTTCTTTAAAAGTGCATCATAGTTTCATAGGTTGGTACTAGGCTATCAGCCCTAGGGCCTATACAAGCCTAGCCATAACAATTCCCTGGCTATTTCTTCCCATACTATTTACTTCCCTGGACCCCTGTCTAGCAGGGCGACTGACGTGATCCCTGGGGTGAATTTCATTTATCCCATCCAATCGTCAAGGTTCCTTTTGAAGAGGGCCAAAGAAGCACTCTGCTTGACATGTATGGGCAATCTATTCCAGAGTCTGGGGAGTCTCTGGGTCAGGAACCTATCCCTCCAGCATGTTTCGTTTATTGTGATGACAAGGTTTAGATCCCTGGAGCGTGTGGCTCTGAGGGATTGGGATTTCTTTAAGTGTAGCATGTCCAACAGCTCTGGGTTTGACATGGCCTTGTATGTTAAGCAGAGATTGCCTCTGAGCAGACGATATGCAACAGAGTATAGCTGGAGTTTTTTAAGGCTGTCCGCGTAGGGCATCTGCTTTAGGCATGTGATTCTTTTAGTGAGGTATTTCTGTGGCCTTTCCAGTTGTTGCAGATGTCTTGAGAGGTACATACCAAATGGGGTGTTGTATTCTATAATGGGTCTAATGAGGGATGAGAACAGTTGGACAATGACTTCCTTTTTTCTGGATGAAAAGCCCTTAGTGATGAGGTGTGCCACATAGAAGGATTTCCTGACTGTTGTGGCGATGTGGTTATCGAAGGTGAGACCACTGTCCACCTGTGGCCCTAAGTCTCTTATCACACTTTCAGTGTTTAGTGTACTGCCACCTATATGGTAATTCATGGATACATTTTTTTTCCCAAAGGGGATAACTATACATTTCTTGGCATTGAGCTTGAGCCCATGGCTCTCGCACCAAGCATCTGTTTCTGTAAGGCCCTTTTGTAGAGTATCCACATCATTTGGGGATTCAATAATAGCTCCCAGTTTGCAGTCATCTGCGAACTTTGTTATCCAGAGTCCCTTAGTGTTGGCCTGTACTTTAGAGAAGTAGATGCCAAACAAGAGCGGTCCCAGGACTGAACCCTGAGGTACTCCACTTGTCACTTGTCTGGAGCTGGATTTGGAGTCGGCTACTTTTACAGTGTGGGTTCTATCAGTAAGCCAGTTAGCAACCCATTGGGTGATGTAGGGATTAATGCCCAGCTTAGTAAGTTTATCTATGATTCCAGAGTGGGGATCGTGTCAACGGCCTTGGCAAGGTCTAGATAGGCTGTGCGGACCACCTTACCCTTGTCCATGGCTCTGGAGACTGATTCAAAGAAGTCAGTCAGGTTCAGGAGACGAGATCGGCCCTTCACAAACCCAAACTGGGTGGGGTCCAGTGTTTGAAGGTTGCCAATGTCTTTGTTTATAAGTTCCACGATAATACGCTCCATGGCCTTGCAGATAAGGCTTGTCAGACTGATAGGATGGTAGTTTCCGGGATCCAAGGTGGATCCCCCCTTGTGGAGTGGGATAACTGTAGCTGTGTGCCACTCAGTGGGCATGAAACCTGAGGTGAGGCTATGATTAAACATGACACTTAGGTGAGGTGCTAGTTCATATTGTAGTTCATGTAGTACACAGCCCGGGATGTCATCTGGTCCCATGGATGCTGTCTTCTTAGCTTTGGAGAGTGCGTTTTTTACCTGTGTGGCCGTTATTACCGGAATTTGGCAATCTTCCGGTATTGAGATGGGCCATTTAGGGGGTGAGAGGGGGGTGAAGTTGGCATTGAATCGATCTGCCAGGATATTGGCAATATCCTTGGGATCAGTATATTTAATGCCATTCTGTTTTAGCTCAGAGCAGATCTGAGCATTGCCATTTAGATTCTTGACATAGTTATAGAATGCCTTGTGGCTGTCTTTTTGGAATCTTTGGCAATTTTATTTTCGTAACTAGCTTTGGAGGATTTTATGAGGGATCTCAGTTTCTTACTGAGGCTGGTAAGGAATTTTTTTGCATCCTGGGATTTTCCTCTTTGCTGCAACAATTTCTTCCTTTTGTTGTAAAGTTTGTTTATGGCAGGGGGCCACCAGATTGGCTTCCTTTTTTAGGATGAGAGCATCTTGGTTCTATTTTGGATGGCACGATTCATGCATGAGTGAATGTGCTCATACAGTGCCTTAGTGTAGGATTCAGCAGTTGAACTTTCAGTTCCCGTCTGCATGGGTGTCATGAAGTTTGTCACTTCTGACTTGAGTAGCATGAAGTTGGCTTTGGAGAAGTTTTTTATGGAGGTTTCCTTACTGGGGGGTGGGATGTGGATGTTGAGGGTGATTAGCTTATGGTCAGACCTGACTAACGAGGGGTTGACCATAGGTGTGGAGCATCGATTTCCCATGTGGGTAATGACCAGGTCTAGGATATTGGAGCCCCTGGTGGGACTACGATTAGTTGATCCAGGGCGTTGGAATTTATGAATTCCAAGAACAGTTGGTCAAAGGTATTGGTACATGAGTAGTTTTCCCAATTAATGGCAGGGTAGTTAAAATCACCCGGTATTAGGGTGTTTGGTTCTTTCTTAATATTTTCCAGTATGTTTAGAAAGGTGTAGTGAGAATCTTGGGGTATGGTGGGGGATCTGTAGCCAGCTACAATTTGGATTGCAGTCTTACCTAGTGTTAGTTGCACCTGGACAATTTCAGACGTATTGTGTTGGGCAACTAGCCTGGTGGTGTGAATATCCTTGGTGAATATTGACACTCCCCCACCTTTAGTGTTTCGGTCCTGCTTTGGTGGCCGAAAAGTGTGGTAAGAGTTGTAGCCTGGTATTGCAGGGGTGCTCTATGGAGCCTTGAACCAGGTCTCAGTTACTGCACAGATATCAATGTTCTCCACTTTGGGTATTGATACAGACAATGAGGTAAAAATGGATTTCAACTCTTTATTTGACAATTTTGGATTCCAATATATGGGACTGTTGATTAAATATAATGATGTGAAGTTGTGCAAACTTTTAACTGAAGTAGAGAAACTTAATAATGTTATAACACAAGACTTGGCATTTTCACAATGGGAAACTTTATTTTACAAACAGTTTGACAATGCTGACTTTAGGGCAAAGAAGGCTCATGAACGCAAGCAAAAGAAGTTACACAGAGACAGGGATCAGTACAAAAACCACACAAATTACACATGGAACAAATCATACAAAAACTTGGAAGTGTACACTCAGGAATACGATAGACCATATGCCCACAGGGAAAGTGACACTGATGAATTTTTTCACAACCCAGGGGGAAAGAACTTTGGGAAGTGGAAGAAAGGGGAAAAGTGGAAAATGAAGTACTAACAAATGAGGTTAAGAACTTTACTAATGACACTAGTTGTCATGACACCTCAGATATCATAGTCACTAATCAAATTGTGAGCACATGCAACAATTTCAAAATATATAACTACAGTAATATTCAACTAGATAGATCCCATTTTAGTCTATTATCTAAAGGGCTTAAATTTATCCCAACACCAAAATTTAACATAGTGAACCATATATTAGAGTTTAAAAAATACATTAGAAAATTAAATCTATCTATGATGTTTGGAAATAAAGATCAGAAAGTTGATACTACCACTGATGCTACTACTGACTCTTTAAAAAAGAAGAGCAGTTTTATGCCTATTAGTAACCCTAGCATTCAGATATATGACAATAAGGTAACCAGAGAACTATATTTAGCGAATGAAGCATTTAAAGGGTATAAAACCAAATCCAACTTAACTGAAAAGGAAATTCTCACTTTAAATGAGTTACAGAATAATAGCAACATCAGGGTAATGAAACCGGATAAGGGGGGTGGCATCGTTATTTACGACGCCATCACATATAGTGGTATTATTAATAACATCCTGCATGAATCGGGAAATTATATTCCTATATCACAGAATGAGGTCAATATTGCCTATAGAAGAATAGACATGTATTTAGAAGAATATTTTTTAGACCAGAGAATATCAGAGGAGTTATACCACTACATGTCTGTGGACTATCCCACTATGGCCACTATAGTGGGAATTCCCAAAGTTCACAAGGATTACATCAACCCCCCTTTCCGCCCGATAATTTCAGGTAGCAAGTCAAAGACTTTCCCTATTGGGGTTGTCATTGACAACATGCTGAAATCAATATACGATAATGTTCAGCATCTGGTAAAAGACTCTTGGGAATTTTTGAAAAATTATCCAATTTCTAAATATAACAGCAATATAATATTCAGCAGTATAGACGCCATTGATCTATTTAGTAGCATCCCTATTGATGAAGGTCTTGAAGCATTTACCAACTGCCTAAGAAAACACACAAACATGACTTGGGATAAAATAACATTATTAGTGGACTTGATGTCCGTCGTATTAGAAAATAACTTCATTTATTTTGAAGGGGAGCTTTTCAAGCAGACCAGGGGAGTAGCTATGGGTGCAGCATGTGCACCCATATTTGCCAACCTGGTCATGCTGGAATGGGAGGACAACCATATTTTCAACAGTACGTATTTCAAGTCCATTTGTTATTATTCCAGATTCTTGGACGACATCTATATCATGTGGAATGGTGAGGACAGTTCTTATCTGGATTTTATTACTTATATTAACTCTAGTAGTGAATATTTAAAATTCACTGCAGTACATAACAATCAAGGGGTACCATATCTGGATACACTAGTTTCAGTTAACAATGGGTGTTTAAAATCAAATATTTATAGAAAAAACACCTTTTCAAACTCTTACATAGATTTTCACAGTTATCATCCGAGAAAGGTGAAATGTAATATATATAAAGGCCAATGTATTAGAGCCATGCGAATGACATCTGATTATACTGACATGGTTAAAGAGTTAAAATTTATTACATCTTTATTTTTAGAAAGAGGATACGACTTAGATTTAATGAATGACATATCCAGTTACATCATGGAATTAAGAGACAGTAGATACACATCACTACTTGGAACAAATGCCTCTAATATAGGACAAGAACCAGTTGTTAATGACTTAACTACTATAGTCACTAACAACTTTAAAAAGGCTTGTATTATTGAATATGGTCCGTTCAGTAATGTAATCAAAGACATTATGACAAATAACTGGAACATATTAACAAGGGAACAGGAAATACTGGACAAGGTAGGAAATAGACCATTATTTGTCAACAGAATGGGAAGGAACATTAAGTACTTATTAGAATTACCAAAACATGGAACGAATGAAGTCAATACACACACAAGTAAATGTGGGGCATGCAATCAATGCAGTTATATTAATGAAAATAGCCCGGTGAAGTTAATGAATTCAAACAGGACTAAAATATACATGTCAAAAGGGAACTGCAAAACAAAGATGCTGGTATATATTGCTATGTGTACGGTCTGTCCAGCATTTGTACATTGGGAAGACCGAGAGGTTTTTCAAGCAAAGAATTTATTCCCATACATACTGTATAAAAAAGAGGGATATGAAGAATGCTTTGGCCAGACACAACATTGAAAAAGGGACTGAACATGTATTTAAATTTGCCATCATTGAGGTTATAAAGAATAACCCAAGAGGAGGTAATATTAAAAATTATTTAGCATACAGAGAACTATACTGGCAGGTATTAACAGACGCCACATTTACACCAGGCATAAATGATTATATGTCTATCAAACCTCTATTGATGTTAAACAACTGAATCAAATATATACCTTGTGTTTACAATTTAAGCATTTTAAAGCAGCTTAGCTAAGCTACATTGTTTTTATACAAACACTTTTTTAACGTATACTTTTACACATATATATTTTTATATAAATATATTTTTTTTATGCATTTATGCACTTATAGATAGCAATAGGAGATTAACTGTTTGTGGGTAATATCAGAAGTTTATTTTTAATTGTGGAATGATGTTATATCATTTTAAGTTGTACACTTTCTAAAATAGCGCTTTTTTGGCGCCAATTTCAAATGTAAATGTATGTAAGGAACTGATTCTAACTGTTCTGAGGAAGCTCGCTGTTGTTGCGAGTGAAAGCGCTAAACCAGAATTTGTTTGTCACATTAAATTTGAATTTTCATCTTAACCGGATTGGATTTATTTTGCTGACTGTTTTTGTTGGGTGGACAGACCTGTTTGGGAAGTTCTTTTGTTCTTTTGAGTTTGTCCCGAACGGATCAACATTTATTCTGGAGTTGCATTTTTAGGAGTGCCTCAAGAGAGTGCATTTTGAGGTTTAGACTTCTAGCATTGAGTAGCATTACCTTCAGATTTTGCATGCTTGTACCTGTTACGGTGGTGGTTTTGTCCTTTGAACTTGGCCTAGTAAAGGCACTATAGGGGTGGCAAGACCCTTAGACAGTAACCTGAATCCCAGGGGCGACAGGTGCAGACCATCTCTGGCAAAGCATCATGGTCTGTCAATCATGTCATCCCAGGCAGACAGATATTGGATCCCCTTTGAATGATACCAGAAGCTTAGCCAGTTGTTGAAGTCAGTCATTTTGTCCTTATATTGTGGTATCATTCTGTGCGAAGGCAGAATGCTACTCAGGGCTATGGTCATACCTGCCTGGGCCACATGATCTGAGAGCTCTTTCATGTCTTTTTTCATGTAGTCCAGGGAGGTATGTCTCAAGTCATTCACTCCAACATGGACAATGACAGAGTCATATTTGTACTTGTTGTGGAGTGACTTGAGTGCATGCGTTATGTGGCAGATCCTGGCACCCGACAGGCAGCTGACTGTAATTTTCTCCTTGTTCAACCTGGTTGAACCAGGGCCTGTATTTATATCACATTTGTATTTGAGGTGATTTCAGTGAGACATTTACAAGGAGCATAACATATTTATAAAAGTTGTTCACTGGTGTATACTAGACTAGCGACCACTATGGCCCTTATAAGCTTAGCTGTGCAAGCCAAATTTGAACTAAATTATTGATTTTATAGGGGGTGATTTACTGAATGACTCTGTCTTTTCCATACAATTTAGCCAGACCAGGGGTAAATTTCTGATTACCCATCCATTGGTCCAAGGGTGATATTGTAGTGTACTGGCTCACCGGCAGTTTCGTGCAGCAGTGGGCGTGACCAGGATGATAGATAACCGTTATGGCTGTGAAGTGGAATGGAAATGAGGCATGACTGGGATGCCATGCATATTAGCCCGTGATGGCATGCATATAATGAATGCAGATGAGCATCTCTGACTACTGTATGTTCCTGTGAGAATAGTTGTAATAGTTTAAAAGTACCCCTTGCATTTCTGAATACCCTGGCATTTAGCATCTCCCTGTTCAACTGCTGACTGTGTGCGCCTCGCAGTTCAGCACCTTCCTGTAGTTTGGGTTTAGTCTCTTCCTCAATATAGTCAGATCTTGGATTCAGTATAGTTGAGTAGTGGGGGTGGGGTGGGAGTGAGGCACAGCGCCCTCCCAGGGGGGTGGAGGGGGCTTGCCCCCTGCAAAAGCAAAGCAAAAATTAATTATTTAGATTCACAGAAAAGCCATGCAAATAGTATTAAAATATTCATGGCTTTGTCATACTTGTTTTGGCTCATCTAATTTCGCATGCATGCCTTGCTCATCAGGATAACTATTCATGCGGAGGAAACCACATCATATTGTATATTCATGACAAGAGCATGACATCAACCAACTGGAGCGTGGTGTGGGCGGTGCTTGCTACTGCTCATCTGGTGAGCCAGTACACTACAACATTGCCGATCCAAGTTACTCTTAAATAGGGATAGGGAGCTTCACATGGATAGGAAGCCTGTTCCACAGAATGGGAATTGTCTGAGAAACATATATGTTTCTCCAACATGTCCTATTTATCTTGCAAACAAAATGTAGATCTTTTAATTTAGTAGTTCTGATGCTGTTTGTTTTGTGGATGTGCAAAAGGTTCATCCAAATAGCCAGGTCTGCCTTGTATGCCAGGCAAAGATCACCATGATATCGAGTAAAGACACAAGGCTTTGAGATGATCAGTGTAGGATATTGTGTTTACTCCCTGTGCTCTTTTTCTTTGTAACCTTTGTGGGTGTTTCACTTGGTGCATGAGTCTGGTCAGGTACATAGTAAAGTGGGCATTATACTTTATAATAGGTCTGATAAAGGCCAAGTACAGTTGTATGGTGACCTCTCTGGACTTAGATGCCAAACCTTGTCTTATAAGTTGAACAGCATAGAAATATTTTCTTACTAGCTTGGACACATGTTGGTCAAAAGGGTCTAATTTAGTTTTAACGAACGATCAGATGATCGAATGCTGTTAGTTCAAACACTAAATGTTGAACCGGCAAAATAGCGAATGGCCGGAACAACAAATTTTTTCCCAGGGAAATAAATTGCTGGGCTGGCCGTCCAGGTTGTGCAGTTTCCTTCACTGTAGTGCAATCTCGGAGTTGTCATATTTAAGTAGGGGCAGTGTGGGGGACACAACCCCCCACTTCATTTTTAGTGTTTTTTTTTAATTTATTTTTTTTTTTAGGGAACAGCGATTTTTTTCCATAGGATAAAAATCACTGTTCTGATTGTTCGCTGTTTTGAGTTTTCACGCTTTAGGGGTCGATATAACAACATTCGATCATCTGATCGTTCGTTGTTATAATACAGACCCGGTCAATGGCTAGGTTGCTATTTACATGGGTTTCCAGATCCCTGACTAGTGAATCAAGTTTTAAGGGTGTTTTACTGAGGATGTATCTGGGCTGACAGACTTCTGAAAAGGTACTGGAATACATTTCTTGGTACGAGTTTTAAGCCATGGGTTTGGCACTAGGCATTTATCTGTATTAGACCTTCCTGAAGGGTGTTCTTATCTTGGTGAGGATTCAATGATTGCTCCCACTTTGCAGTCATTTGTGAACTTGGTTAGCCAGAGGCCTTTGACATCTGACAAGCAGATGCCAAAGAGGAGTGGACCTACCACAAAACCCTGTGGGACCCCACTGGTGACTGGTCTCTTTGTGGAGGTGATTTTGTCTTCTAATCTCCTGGGCCCTATCAATGAGCCAGCTTGCTACCCAGCATGTTATAAAGTGGTTTATACCTAGTTCCATAATTTTGCTCACAATGCCGGAGTGTATAGTATCAAATGCTTTAGCCAGATCTAGGTAGGCTTTATGCACCATTTTCCCCTCGTCCGTTGCCTTCATGACCTTTTCATCGAAGTTCACCAGATTCAGTAAGCATGACCTTCTTTTGACAAAGCCAAGATGTGATGTATGCAGTGTCTGGAGGTCTCCTAAGTCCTTGTTGACCGTTTCCATGATAATTCTTTCCATGGCTTTGAAAGTAAGACGAGTCAGACTAATGGATCGGTAGTTTCCAGAATCTGTTGAAGGTCCGCCCTTATGAAGGGGAGTGACCATCACAGTCCTCCATTTATGTGGCACAAAGCCTCTTTTATAACTATAGTTAAATAATAATGCCATGGGTACTAATAAGTCATATTTCTGACTATTCAGAAGGCATCCTGGGATGTTGTTGGGGCCTACTGAGACCATGTTCTTGGTTTTGGTGAGAACAGCCACTACATGCTCCCTAGTTATAGATGGAATAGTTATGTTTTAGAGTCATTTTAGAGGATGGTTGGGGATGAGAGAGGGTAAAATTGCAAATGAATTTGTCCACTAACTGGTTCGCTTTATTCCTAGGCTTAGTGATTGTGGCACCATTAACCACTAGTTCAGCACATTGCTGTGTGCTGCCCTTTAGGTTTGTGATATAACTGTAGAAAGCTTTATAATTATCTTTCATTGGGAGGCTGTCTTAACTTCAAAGTTGACTTTGCTTGACCTAATTAGCACTCTTAGTTAACTATTTAGACTTTAATAAGAGAGTTTTATCTTAATGGGAATTACCCCTCCTAATGTTTTCCATAACTTTTTCCTTTTGTTGTATATTCTGTTTAATTTGGGATGCCACCAGGGCAATTTGTTTCTGGAGCTAGTTTTGGGCTTACTTCTGGTAAGTAAATTATTCTCCATGCAGCCATTGACATGATTGTACATAGCTTTTGACAGCAATTCAGCATAGGCTGCTGTCTTCTCACGGTTTGGAGGCACATTGCATTTTGACAAACCTTCAGTTAATAAAAGGTAATTTGCCTTCGAATAGTTCCTAACTATTAATGGTTTTAATAGGATTACAGAGTTGATTTTGATTTTGAAGATGACAGCTTTATGGTCAGACCTTGCCAGGGTGGACGAGACACTGTGGGAGGTGCAGCATTCTCCCATATTTGTGAGCATGGGGTCCAGTATGTGGGAGCCTCTGCTGGGTGCATTCACTATTTGGTCAAGGTTGTTTGCATATACAAAGTCCAAGAATCTCTGTGCCTGTAACTTTAAAGCATGTAAGATTCCTGATGTATAGAGGAGTGATTAAAGTCTCCCTTGAATATGGTGCCCACCAACAGGAGCCAACCCGACATAGGGTGTTTAGTACCAGACTGGGAGTAAACAATTCTTGAGGGAAGATCAACAAGCAGCCATAGTTCAGCAGTAGAACAAAGACCAATTCCCTTTCTAATGAGTTGTCCACACCAAAAAGGGTACTTCTGGACAAGTAGGGAGATGTTGCAGGGCCACCAAGCAGCTGATAGTCGGCTGCTGCTCACAGTCCAACCATGGAATAGAAATAAAAAAATGTAAAAATGCCTCAGGCTACTTTGATTCATCCCCCCACCTCACCAACCACACCCTCACAGGTTTCAGTACTTCAGAGGTGAGTAAGTGCTTACTTTCCTGTTGTTTTTTTTAAGATTGGTGAGACATTCACTTCTGCTCTTGATGCATCAGAATGACAGTAAATGGGCTCACCTTTCATAGGGACTCTAGCACCATAGGATCATAGGAAGTTGCTAGGCAAATGGTCCTGGTTCCCTTACAAGCCTAGCAAAGTTCTACCCTTGCTTCCACAATCAGCAACTATTGACCCTGTCTGATATGTGTAACCCTTGTAAGTGAATTCATGGTAATTTCATCCAATTATCCAGACTGAACTGGAGGAGGGCCATTGAGGGGCTCTGTTTGACATGAACTGGGAGCATGTTCCAAGGGTGTGGTAACCTTTGG
Source organism: Protopterus annectens (assembly GCF_019279795.1). NCBI lineage: Eukaryota > Metazoa > Chordata > Ceratodontiformes > Protopteridae > Protopterus > Protopterus annectens. Next base: position 35,435,492 of record NC_056744.1, on the reverse strand, counting down.
GAGACAAATCTGTCCCTCCAGCATGCTCCATTAATGTCACATACCAGGTTAATGTCTTTATAGTGAGTAATCTGTGTACAGTTTGACTTCTGGATACGCATTTCCACTACAGCAGGGTCAGAGATTGCCTTACATGCAAGGCAGAGAGACTGCCTCCAAGTAATCAATATAAATCAGAAAAAAGTGACAGTGATTTCACATGATCAACGTAGGACAGATGCTGAAGACCTTGATTTTTCATTGTGGAGAATCTTTGTGGTCTCTCCAGCTGCTGCAGGGTACATACCAAAAGGGGTTGTACTCTATTATTGTGCTGATAATGGAAGAGTACTGGAAGGTTATAACTTTATTTTTCTATAGTCTATTCCCTTCTTTTTGAGATGAGCAATATAGAATGCCCTTCTTACCACTGTGGAGACTTGATGATCTAGGGTAATGTTGCTGTCAACTTGTGTGCTCACATCTGTCAACACTGAGGCCATACTTAGGGTGTTGCTATTGATGTGGTACTTTGCAGGAATATCGCTCTTACTGAAAGGGATGATAATATAGTCTTCTGCATTGAGTTTAAAGCCATGACTTTGGCAAGAATCATTGCTTTGAATAACACCATCTTGTATGATGCTGACAATGTTACAGATTCTGTGACAGCTCCCAGCTTGCATTGAGAGTAAGGCCATGACTTTAACACCAATCAGTGGTTTGTGTAAGACCCTTGTGTATTATGTTGATACTGTTTACAGATTCTGTGACCGCTCACAGCTTGCAGTAATCAGCAAACTTTGTCAACCACAGACCTTTAATTTTTGCTTGAAACTCGGACAAATAGATCCCAAACAATAGACATCCCAGGACTAATCCCTGTGGAACACCATTGTTTACTGGTCTACTGTTGGAGGTGTATTCCACTATTTTGACTAAATGAACTCTATCAGTATACCAATTAGCAACCCATCTAACAATATTAGGGTTGATACCTAGCAAAGTGAGTTTGCCAATAATGCCTGAGTGGTGGATAGTGTCAACAGCCTTGGCTAAGTCTAGGTAGGCTGTATGCACAGATTTTCCATTGTCCCGGGCATTGGTGACTGTCTAGAAGAAGTCCACCTGGTTTAACAGGCATGGTCTCCATTTGAGAAATCCAAACTGGTAGGGTCAATTGTTTGGACATTACCTACATCTTTGTTGATAAGGTCCATGATGATTTAATCCATGGCCTAGACAGATAAGGCTAGACAGGCTAATAGGTCTAGCGATCCTGGGGTCAGTGGAAGCACCACCTTCATGCAAGGTGATATTGGTGGCTGAGCTGCGACAAAGCCTGTTTTTAGACTATGATTGAAATCAGTACCTAAAAGTGTTGCTAATTCTTGTCTGAACCCATGTAGGACACAGCCTGTGATTTCTTCAAGTCCCATAGATGTTGTGTTTTTGGCTTTAGAGAGGGTGTTCACTATCTGCTCTTTAAGGAGAGAAGGTATTGGATAGGTGCCAGGGATATCATGGGGTACATGTGGTAGGGACAGGGGAGTGAAGTTTTCACAAAACCTGTCAGCTAACAGTTTAGCTCTGTCCATATCCTCAGTATATGTGGTATCATTAACTACCAGTTTAGACCAAATCTTGACCTTTCATTTTAGATTATGGATGTCACTACAGAACACCTTATGGTTGTCCTAAATTGAGCAAGCTAATTTGTATTCGTAGTTTGCTATGGAGAACTTCACAATGAATTCTTATTGGTTTGTTTATGGTCAGGAGGGAGTCCTTTAATTTTACTGCTCGTCCCCTCTTACTCTTGTACAGCAATTTCTTAATCTCAATGTAAAGTCTGTAAATGGCAGTTGTCCACCATGCAGGTTTGCTCTTCCTTAAGGAGTGTATTTTGGTCTGATCATGTATGGACGAGTTAATGCAGCTACACAAGTGTATGTGTAAAGCATTGGTGTAGAGCTCGCCATAGTTGCTAGCTCCATCTGAGGGGGGAGGTGTATTGTAGCTATTTAAACCATCCTGTAAGAGGTTATAATCACCTTTGGAAAAATTTTTAGTGAAGTTGTTGTTGGGGTGGGGGCTCAGGTGTGACAGTTACTTAGAATGAGACTGATTTGTGGTCGGCTGTCAACAGGAAAGACCTCACGGTGGGGCTGCTGCAGTGGTCCACCATATTGGTAAGCACCAGATCCATGATGTGGCATCCCTTGTGGTGGTCTCAACCAGCTGGTCCAGGGCACTGGAGGTAACAGTCAATGAACCTTTGGGCAAGTGATTTTAAGCACAAGTAATTTACCCTCTCAATGGCTTATGAGTCAAAGTTGGCCAAAACCATGGTGTTTTCATGTATCCTGATAGACTCAAGTCGATCCAAATAGGCAGAGAGGGTGTCCTGATACATGGTGGGGGTTTGATAGCTGGCAGTAACTTGAATAGGTGTCCTGCCAATAGTTAGCTGCAGCTGAATTATCTCCACTGAATCGTATGGTTTAACCATACTAGAAGTGCATGTATCTTTGAATATTGATACACCGCCTCCTTTATTTTTCACTCATTCAGTTTGTGGTCTGAACTTATGGAAGGCGGTGTAACTCAGTATGACTGGGGTGCTCTTCACAGACTTGAACCCGGTCTACAAGACTGTACACATACATCTGCATCTTCCACTGTGAGGACTGCTTCCAGTAAGTGTACTTTCGCAGTACAACTCCTAGCTTTGAACAGCATAACCCTGAGTTTTTTATAGGGAATTATTATGTCGGGAATTTTGTCCTTGAGACATTAACTAAAAAAAGGCAGTATGGGGTTGGCAAGAGACTGATCTGATAGCTGAATTTGTAGGGGTGACAGAGGAAGACTATATACGGCAAAGCATTGAGACCTGTCGAAGATGTCATTCCAGGCTGACAAACACTACATCCCATCAGAATGACTACAGAAAATAAGCCACTTATTTAAGTCAAGCATTTTCGGTTTGTATAGAGGCATCATCCTAGTTGAAGGTAGACTGTTGCTTAAGGCTAGGGACATACCTGCCTGAGACGCACAGTGTGGCAGCTCAATCAAGTCTCTATTTATATAGCCCATAGAGATATCTCTCAAGTTATTCAAACCAACATTGACTATGATGGAGTCATAACAGTAACTGCTGTTGAGACATTTGAATGCATGTTTGATATGGTGTACCCTGGCACCTGACAGCTGACCGTGACCTTTTACTTATCTAGCCTGCTGAGAGGGACATCTATGTGTGTCACATGATAGAATTACCTATGACTAATATGTTTAGTTTTGTGTTCTGCCTTATGGGCTTAACAGATAGGACACTGGTGATGTGCAGTGGTGCATCCTGTGTTCTGCATAGGAATTATTTCATGTTGCATTTTTGTATTTGCATGGTGTCTGGTATTTATGTGTCCTTCTGGTGAGGACCTCCATATATGTCAGTATGTGTGGTGTGGGTTTGAGTGGTGGAGGAGGTGAGGTGTGCATGCTGACAACCTGCTCATTGTCATATGTACTGGCTAGTTTTTGAGAGAGTATCTCTCACTATTTGAGTTTCTGTTGACTAGGAGTTGGAAGGGTGTCAGCGAACATGAGGAAGTTGCTACACTGCTTCATGAGGGCCATGTTGACCAAGTTGTCTTGACCAACTATGGTAAATTGACCCTCCATAATGTTAGGTTATGTGGTCAGGAAAGTAGGTCACACTTAGGAGTGGGAGAGAGATGTGTTGGTACCTCAGAGGATATGCTTAGTGTTCCACCTGACAGTACAACTGGGCCATGAAGAACCTCTGGAGGACCACAAGCAAAGTGCTAAGGGAAAATTTAACAAGCAAAACGTTTTGGTCTATAACCATTGCTATGCGCAGGTGCACAATGGTGTGCTACATGGTGTGCTACATGCAAACTATGTATGTATGTGTGTGTGTGTGTGTGTGTGTGTGTGTGTGTGTGTGTGTGTGTGTGTGTGTGTGTGTGTGTGTGAGAGAGATGGAAGTTCCATCTGTCGTCTGTAGTGGAAGTGTTATAGGAACAGCTTTTTTTTTTTTTGCTTAAGGTGCAGGTTAGAGTTAGGGGCAGGGTTATCATGAGCTACTATGGTGGAGCAAGGAGACTTTGCTGCTTACAGTGGATCCAGTAATCCAAAAACTCGTATACATCCATAAACCAAATAGCCCAGCTAATACTAGGACCATAGATATAAATGCATTCCAACACATAAATACACATGGTGGAGGTATGCATTTATAACACAATGCTTACCCTCCTCTCTAGTACAACCTAACTCCACAAGTTAAACAGTGTGACACATTGTCTGCCTTTAAAAAGGATAATTGGTTGGGTATTCATAAATTCATCCCTGGTATGAATGTCCTGGCCCTTCTTGAAAAGGCAGGAAAGAATTAAGGGTGTGTACTGGCAAAGCTGATATGTCCTTGCAGCTCAATTGATTTGCAACTCCTATTAGCCTATGACATATGACTAAGTAACATCCTTGTAAGGAAGCAGAGTTACTAGGTATAACATATTTTGGCCTGCTTTCCTGGTGACTCTTAGGTGACCTGCATGGAGCTGCAGTATGTGGGAGTGGAGAAAGAGTATGTGCTGCCTTGTCTGCACTGAAGGCTGAGAGGTTTTACAGTGTGTCAAGAAGACTTGGACCAAAGATATATGCATGGTATTTTTACAGACAGTATGTGCACTGGTGACTGCATTTCAAGACCATAACACGTTTACATGACTACAACAGAAAAGCATTGTTAGTTAACATAACAATGTACATTTTGCTTTTATGTTTCAGGCCATGTTGAGATGTCACTTTCTGTAACCTTAACCCACCTCATACATTTAGAGTTCTTGGTTCTTGCAGGTGAAGAATCCTCGGTGGTACAGCGGTAGTGTTGTTGCCTCACAGCAAGAGGTTCTCCTGTTTGATTTTCGGCTGGAGTGCCTTCTGTGTGGAGTCTGCATGTTCTCCCAGCAGTCGAGTGGCCTCTGAAAGACATGGGTGTGCCTTCGCTGAAGGTTGGGTGTCAGGCTAGCAACTTTGCACCCTATATGTATTGTATACATGTCTGATAGTGGGGGAGCTGAATAGTAGCATTATTAACTAATGGTATATGTATTTTATACAAGTCTGATAGTGGGGAAGCTGAATAGTAGCATTATTAACTAATGGTATATGTATTTTATACAAGTCTGATAGTGGGGAAGCTGAATAGTAGCATTATTAACTAATGGTATATGTATTTTATACAAGTCTGATAGTGGGGGAGCTGAATAGTAGCATTATTAACTAATGGTATATGTATTTTATACAGGTCTGATAGTGGGGAAGCTGAATAGTAGCATTATTAACTAATGGTATATGTATTTTATACAGGTCTGATAGTGGGGGAGCTGAATAGTAGCATTATTAACTAATGGTATATGTATTTTATACAGGTCTGATAGTGGGGAAGCTGAATAGTAGCATTATTAACTAATGGTATACGTATTTTATACAAGTCTGATAGTGGGGGAGCTGAATAGTAGCATTATTAACTAATGGTATATGTATTTTATACAAGTCTGATAGTGGGGAGCTGAATAGTAGCATTATTAACTAATGGTATATGTATTTTATACAAGTCTGATAGTGGGGAAGCTGAATAGTAGCATTATTAACTAATGGTATATGTATTTTATACAGGTCTGATAGTGGGGGAGCTGAATAGTAGCATTATTAACTAATGGTATATGTATTTTATACAAGTCTGATAGTGGGGGAGCTGAATAGTAGCATTATTAACTAATGGTATATGTATTTTATACAAGTCTGATAGTGGGGAGCTGAATAGTAGCATTATTAACTAATGGTATATGTATTTTATTCAAGTCTGATAGTGGGGAAGCTGAATAGTAGCATTATTAACTAATGGTATATGTATTTTATACAAGTCTGATAGTGGGGAGCTGAATAGTAGCATTATTAACTAATGGTATATGTATTTTATACAGGTCTGATAGTGGGGAAGCTGAATAGTAGCATTATTAACTAATGGTATATGTATTTTATACAGGTCTGATAGTGGGGAGCTGAATAGTAGCATTATTAACTAATGGTATATGTATTTTATACAAGTCTGATAGTGGGGAGCTGAATAGTAGCATTATTAACTAATGGTATATGTATTTTATACAAGTCTGATAGTGGGGAGCTGAATAGTAGCATTATTAACTAATGGTATATGTATTTTATACAAGTCTGATAGTGGGGAGCTGAATAGTAGCATTATTAACTAATGGTATATGTATTTTATACAAGTCTGATAGTGGGGGAGCTGAATAGTAGCATTATTAACTAATGGTATATGTATTTTATACAAGTCTGATAGTGGGGAGCTGAATAGTAGCATTATTAACTAATGGTATATGTATTTTATACAGGTCTGATAGTGGGGAGCTGAATAGTAGCATTATTAACTAATGGTATATGTATTTTATACAAGTCTGATAGTGGGGAGCTGAATAGTAGCATTATTAACTAATGGTATATGTATTTTATACAGGTCTGATAGTGGGGAAGCTGAATAGTAGCATTATTAACTAATGGTATATGTATTTTATACAAGTCTGATAGTGGGGGAGCTGAATAGTAGCATTATTAACTAATGGTATATGTATTTTATACAAGTATGATAGTGGGGGAGCTGAATAGTAGCATTATTAACTAATGGTATATGTATTTTATACAAGTCTGATAGTGGGGAAGCTGAATAGTAGCATTATTAACTAATGGTATATGTATTTTATACAAGTCTGATAGTGGGGAGCTGAATAGTAGCATTATTAACTAATGGTATATGTATTTTATACAAGTCTGATAGTGGGGAGCTGAATAGTAGCATTATTAACTAATGGTATATGTATTTTATACAAGTCTGATAGTGGGGGAGCTGAATAGTAGCATTATTAACTAATGGTATATGTATTTTATACAAGTCTGATAGTGGGGAAGAAGAAATGAAGAGTGAAACAGGAAGTTGCAGGACAGCAGGAGATTCAGTGATGATGGATTCTGATAGCTGGAGGAGTGTAAAAAAGGTGACAAGTATTTTCTATACAAGAAGAGAAGTAGGTTGCCCTGGTATTTTCTGTGGAATGTAGAGAATACAGCGGCATTAAAGGCTAGAGTATGAATAAATAGTCAAAATAGGAAGATATGAGAGTTTAATTGGGAAAAGATCAGGAGATTATTGGGTGAAAGGATTTGTAGCTTGGAGTAGTGAATAATAGAGATAGGGAAGAAGGAGTAG
>NC_056744.1:35373068-35427695 GCF_019279795.1 Protopterus annectens | reverse complement strand
AATGTTTGCCTCCCTTACACACAACCACACTGATCCACATCTATCAGTTTTGGCATAACTTTTGCCATTCTTTTAGCAATTATAAGCATGCACACTTTATAATCATGGTCTAGTATTGAAATGGGCCTGTATAATGCTGGAGCTGATGGATCTTTACCCTCTTTAGGTATTACAGCTACCACTGATTTCTTCCAGGACGGTGGTACTTCTCTTAAAATACTGAAATAAAAAGTACAGTTTTGTACCTACCATAAATGTAGATGTTCGAAGATCCACATTGCTGCAGTCCTTACATATGGGGTAGTCCGCTGTCCTCGGTCGGCCCGAATACCAAAGTATTAGGCTGACGTCGGTCAAGGCGCTTAAAACTGACATCAGGACGTCAGGGTACAAAAGCGCATGACAGACGTCATTTCCTCAGTCTTTTCTTGCCCCAGATGTCAGAAGGCCCTAACAAGAAAGGCCAAAGCCAAAAACCAGCAAAACCTAACCAACCACCGTTGCATTAACCATATTTACACTATGTACAACACAAACCACACCACCACCTTCAACAATGGGGGAAGGAGGGAGGTAAATTGGACTGCAGCAATGTGGATCTTGAACATCTACATTTATGTCACGTACAAAACTGTACTATGTTCTTCATCTCACATTGCTGCAGTCCTTACATATGGGTAGAATCCCAAAGCAGAGGTAAGGGAGGATGGCAAAGCTATAAAGAATTAGGAGCTGCCAACATGCCTTGCAAAATTGCAGTTGCAAATCCAGCCCTAGATTTAGAGTAAAGTGGAAGGTGGTAATGCTTAGAGAAAGTATGCACTGAACTCCAAGTAGCTGCTTCCAAAATATCTTTAGTAGCCACCCCCCTTAAAAAGGCTGTAGAAGTGGCAGTAGCCCTAGTGGAATGAGGCCTAATCCCAGCTGGAATCTCCTTACCATGATGGGAATAACAGAAAGCAATACAAAACCCAATCCACTTAGAAATAGTTTTGAAACAGGTTTGCCCTGAGAACCCAAAGCAAAAGAAAAACAACTGCTGAGACTGCCTGAACCCTTTAGTTCTGCTCAAATAATATCGCAACTGTCTGTGTATATCCAAAGTGTGCAAAATCCTTTCCTTTATTTTGGGGTTTGCATAAAAAGTAGGCAAATGAATAGTTTGGTTTAAAGCCACACTAGAAACCACTTTAGGCATAAAAGAAGGGTTAGTACGCAAAGACACCCTGTCCTTGTGGAAAATTAAGAAAGGCTCAACTGCCATAAGGGCCTGTAATTCAGAAACCCTTCTTGCAGAGGTAATGGCCAACAAAAAGCAGTCTTCCAGATAAATATTTCAACTCTGCCGATGCTGCAGGCTCAAAAGGTTGTAGAGTGAGTTTCTCCAACACAAACTGAGATCCCAAGCAGGAGTAGGAGCTCACGTGGGGTCTTATATTTTTGCCCTCTAGAAATTGCTTAAACAAAGGCTGAGAAAATAATGGTGGGTCACAGCCATAGTGAGCAGAAATTGCTGCAGCATGAACCTTTATAGAGGAGAAGGACAAACCTTTGTCCAATAACTCAGTAAGGTATTGAAGCGCAACACTTAAATTAGGTTTAGAAACATCAAAATCCTTTGCAGTACTCCAAAATAAAAATCTCCTCCATTTATCTGCGTAAACTTTCCTCGTACTAGGCCTTCTGGCCTCCAAAATAACATTCAAAACTTGTTGTGGAAGCTGAGACCCTCCAGGGTTTAAAACAGAATATGCCAGGCTGTCAGATGTAGAGAATGAAGTTTGACATTGAGTAAATGACTGTTCTCCTGAGACAGCAGGTGAGGAATCGAAGGCAAAGGCCATGGAGGCTCCTGTACCAGACTTCTCAGTAATGGGTACCAGTGCTGTCGAGGCCAATCTGGAGCTATTAAAATCATGTTTGGCTTGTCCTGTCTGACCTTCAGCAGTACCTTTGGGAGGAGAGGCAGAGGTGGAAAGGCATACACGTGAAGATTGCTCCAATTGAATGAGAGAGCATCCACTTTCCAAGCCGAAGGATGAAACCTTTTTGTGTAAAACTTTGGCAGCTGGTAATTTAGTGGAGAAGCGAACAGATCTATGTCTGGAGTTCCCCATAACACTGTCAATCTCTGAAATACATGAGGATCAATTTCCACTTGTGGGGATCCATAATTTGTCTGCTCAACACATCTGCAAAGGAGTTCTGTGCTCCTGGCAGAAACCTTGCCTGAAGATTTAGCTGTAAACTGAGAGCAGTCTCCCACAAAATCATTGCTTGTCTGCATAGAGGATAAGAATCGTTCCCCTTGCTTGTTGATGTACCACATGACAGTTGTGTTGTCTGTTTGAATCAACACCTGCCCTGGAAAAGTAAATCCTTGAAAGCTATCAATGCAAATTGGACTGCTAACATCTCCTTCAAGTTGATATGTAGATGTTGAAGTCTGGCAGGCCACGTGTCTTGTACCCATTTTCCATTTAGATGAGCTCCCCAAGCTTTGTCTGAGGCATCTGTCGTTAAAATCTGACTCGCCTCTGGCCGGGTCACAGAGAGTCCCTTGTTTAGGTGACATTCCTGAGCCCACCACAAAAATTCCTTTTGAATGCAAGGTATTATTTGAATGACAGTGTCCAAATCTTGGCAGTGCTGTGTCCATACATTCTTGAGATACCATTGTAGCTTCCTCATATGCAGTTTGGCATTGGGAAGTACAAGATGCCATGAACCCCAAGGCTTGAAGGACTGTCCTTGCAGTCAGCCTGGACTGATGAGACAACTGATGGAAGTAAAGAGAAAGATTCTTTTGTTTGTCCGGGGTCAAAAAGGCCATCTGGGATGCTGTATTCAGTCTCACACCCAGAAAGCACATGTCCTGAGAGGGTACTAGACTGGACTTTATTTCGTTCACAGAATACCCCAGGCATCTTAACACTGCCATCACATACTGTAAATGATGAAGAAGTTCGTCCTTTCCTTGGGCCAGTATCAGGCAATCGTCCAAATAAGGATATATCTGTATTCCTCTTAGCCTGAAAAAAGCTACCACTGGAGCCAGAACCTTCGTGAACACTCTGGGCGCAGTAGATAAGCCAAAGGGCAATGCAGAGAACTGATAATGTGAAGTCCCAGCCCGAAAACGCAGGTACTTCCTGCAACTGGGCCTGATAGGAACATGAAAGTAAGCCTCCTTGAGATCCAGGGTCACCACCCAGTGATCTTTGCCCAGCAGAGGTAAAAGCTGTTGTAACATTAACATTTTGAACTTGGGAATGTCCAGATATGTGTTGAGGATGGATAAATCCAAAATTGGTCTCCACGTGTTTCCTTTCTTTGGTACTAGAAACAGGCGAGAATAAAATCCTAGGCCCACTTCTGGCAGAGGAACCGGTTGTATGGCCCCTATTTGAAGTAGTAGAGAAATTTGTTTGCGAGCCTCTAGTCTTTGCTGAGGAGGGCGTCCGGCATGCCTTTGAAAGGAGGCAAGGTATGGAAATAAAACTTGTAACCCTGGTGTATGATATCAATACCCATTTGTCTTGGGTAACCAACATCCAATTTTCCTTGAAGAGTGCTAACCTTCCTCCCAAAGGTGCTGCCAGGCAAGAAGGATCTGGCAGCTGAAAAAGTGGGTCATTGGGCCTGTTTACGAAAGGACTGGCCCCTGCCCTCACCGAAGATTGTGCAGGGGAACTCCCTGTTCTAGGCCTGAAAGAACTCTGAGCTCTGCCCCTACCACGTCTAGATCTACCCCTAGACTGAGAATCATAAGAAGGATACGTCCACCCCTTAGCAGGCCAATTCCTACTAAATTTCGGAGGCTGAACTTGCAAAAAATCTTTAACAGTCTGCATAGACTTAGCCTTGTCTTCCATTTTCTTCAAGACTGACTCCACAGGTGAACCAAACAACACATCAGACTGCAAAGGAGCATCCAAAATCCTAGTCTTAACATGGTCAGATAAATTCTGATCCTTCAACCAGGCATGCCTGCGAAGAACTGAGCCAGTGGCAGCCACCCTAGACTAGGCCTGCACAGCATCAAAACCACACTGTAATGAATGCTTACCCACCTGCTCAGAGACATGCACCAAATCTTGCAATTCTTTACACTCAATGCCTTCCGCCAGAGCATCCACCTTAGACTTGAGAAAGAAGAAAGTTTTGATATTTCAACATATGAAACTGGCAATTCAAAGCCCTCATAGCTAAGGTAGAAGATGTATAGACCTTCTTTCCCCATCTATCCAAAGCTCTGGCTTCTTTATCTAGAGGAACCGGACTTTTTACAATAGAGGCTTTGACACCCTTAGGTCCCTGACTAATAGTTTCTGGATCCGCCCTAGGACTCTTATAAAGATATTTGTGAGCCTCAGGCACCCTGTAATATCTATCCGGCTTAACAGGAGCAGGCGGCAGAGAATCAGGATTAAGTGAAGCCTCTGCAAACACATCTTCCACAACATCCAGAACAGGGGGTATAGCCAAAGGCCTATGCTGAGGTAACAGCAAAAACTCCCTAAGCCTTTTCCTAGAATCAGAGAAGTCCTGACCTTCCCACTTAAAATGTTCCCTCATAGAATGAAGTGTTTCTGAAAAAGAAAAATCCTCTGGAGGAGAAGCAGAAGGAGTGGAATCATCTGCATCAGAATCAGAATAAGGAGAGTACTCCTGCAAGTCTTCAGCCGAAGACTCTGAAACATCCGAAGCCTGTTCAAAACTTCCCAACTCTGGCTCCACCCTAGGCCTCTTATCAGGAGGGGGCATAGAACCTCTAATCAGAGTAATCAAATCTTCTGCCATTTTAAGCATGTGCTTCTTTGGCACAGACCCTGCTGAACTAGGAGTGACCCCAACAGGAGCTAAAACTGGCCTGCCTCTGGGAGAAGCCTTGGAAACTGAAGGAGAAGGCCTAACCACCCTAGGAAGGGAGGAGTACAGTAACTTGAGAAGCCCCTTCAGCCTGACCTGCCTCCTGAGAGACTACCTCCTGCAAAATCAAAGTCTCCCGAGACTCCAGAGAAGTCTCGTCGGAACCACGGTTCCACTGAAACCTCTAAAGAACCGGCGTCCGGAGCGGACGACTCATCTTACCTGGGTTTAACTGCTTTGTCTTTGCGCTTCTTACAGAAGCGAGCGCGGAGAATCCGGCGGCATATTATAGTGCACCGCTTCCCAAAGACCAGCCTAGCACAATCTAACCTTCGCTTAATAGTGCGTTTATTGAACCTAGCACAAAGCGACACCCAACAACGTCGTGCTCAGGCCCCAAACAAGGAATACACAAAGAATGATAATCCCTATGCGGTATCTGTTTCCCACAAGAAATACAGTTATTCACTTTTTCTGACATCTGGTAAAACACTGAGGCAAGAAAAAACCAAAATAATCCCCAACGGGGTACTTAGCCAACTTGGATTCGGTCTGAAACTCCGAATTCGAAAAATTTCAGAGCAGACGGCACTTACAACGCTGCTTCTGCATCGGACCATGCGGCAAAAAAGACTGAGGAAATGACGTCGGTCATGCGCTTTTGTACCCTGACGTCCTGATGTCAGTTTTTAAGCGCCTTGACCGACGTCAGCCTAATACTTTGGTATTCGGGCCGACCGAGGACAGCGGACTACCCCATATGTAAGGACTGCAGCAATGTGAGATGAAGAACATCTTTCCAAATCTTTCTCATTTTTTCCTCCTAGTTTCCAAACTTCCACAGAAATACCAACTATTCCTGGGTACTTTCCTCTTGATTGGTTATACAGCACAATTGCTATTTCATCTCCTCCTATCCTGACTGTTAGTAATTGAGCCTCATCTACCTCTAACCTTGTCATATTTAATTCTTACAAAAACATTTCCATTTGTATTGTTCCTCACCCATTCTTGACCCCTCAAAGGCAGAAGAGCTGACACAGGTACAGTGAGTACTGTAGGGCTGTCTACCGACTTTGGTTGCCCAGTCACTGACCCAGCTAATGCTTGATAGTCTGGTGTTGTGTCTCACGTATGCTTAGTAAAAGGAGTAACATGCACAGCACCTGTGAAATCTTGACAATCAACACAAAATTTGTGATAGCTCTTGATAAGACAAGTAAGCTTTCACCATTTGCATCAAACTTTGACCTTGTTGGAGAAACAAAATACAGTCCAAAGCAGGGGGAAGGGAGGACTGTCACCAGGAGCACAGACACTGGAAAACACAATGCCAGTGAACTCGATGTATGGACAGGTGAGTGCTTTCACGTCTTGGGCGGTGCTTCATAGTTTGCATGTAGCACACCATTGTGCACCGCCGCATAGCAATGGTTATAGACCAAAACGTTTTGCTTGTTAAATTTTCCCTTAGCACTTTGCTTGTGGTCCTCCAGAGGTTCTTCATGGCCCAGTTGTACTGTCAGGTGGAACACTAAGCATATCCTTTGAGGTACCAGCACACCTCTCTCCCACTAGCCATTCAAGTGTGACCTTCTTTCCTGACCACATAACCTAACACTATGGAGGGTCAATTTACCATAGTTGGTCAAGACAACTTGGTCAACATGGCCCTCATGAAGCAGTGTAGCAACTTCCTCATGTTCGCTGACACCCTTCCAACTCCTAGTCGACAGAAACTCAAATAGTGAGAGATACTCTCTCAAAAACTAGCCAGTACATATGACAATGAGCAGGTTGTCAGCATGCACACCTCACCTCCTCCACCACTCAAACCCACACCACACATACTGACATATATGGAGGTCCTCACCAGAAAGACACCTAAATACCAGACACCATGCAAATACAAAAATGCAACATGAAATAATTCCTATGCAGAACACAGGATGCACCACTGCACATCACCAGTGTCCTATCTGTTAAGCCCATAAGGCAGAACACAAAACTAAACATATTAGTCATAGGTAATTCTATCATGTGACACACATAGATGTCCCTCTCAGCAGGCTAGATAAGTAAAAGGTCACGGTCAGCTGTCAGGTGCCAGGGTACACCATATCAAACATGCATTCAAATGTCTCAACAGCAGTTACTGTTATGACTCCATCATAGTCAATGTTGGCTTGAATAACTTGAGAGATATCTCTGTGGGCTATATAAATAGAGACATGATTGAGCTGCCACACTGTGTCTCTCAGGCAGGTATGTCCCTAGCCTTAAGCAACAGTCTACCTTCAACTAGGATGATGCCTCTATACAAACCGAAAATGCTTGACTTAAATACGTGGCTTATTTTCTGTAGTCATTCTGATGGGATGTAGTGTTTGTCAGCCTGGAATGACATCGACAGGTCTCAATGCTTTGCCGTATATAGTCTTCCTCTGTCACCCCTACAAATTCAGCTATCAGATCAGTCTCTTGCCAACCCCATACTGCCTTTTTTTAGGTAGTGTCTCAAGGACAAAATTCCCGACATAATAATTCCCTATAAAAAACTCAGGGTTATGCTGTTCAAAGCTAGGAGTTGTACTGCGAAAGTACACTTACTGGAAGCAGTCCTCACAGTGGAAGATGCAGATGTATGTGTACAGTCTTGTAGACCGGGTTCAAGTCTGTGAAGAGCACGCCAGTCATACTGAGTTACACTGCCTTCCATAAGTTCAGACCACAAACTGAATGAGTGAAAAATAAAGGAGGCGGTGTATCAATATTCAAAGATACATGCACCTCTAGTATGGTTAAACCATACGATTCAGTGGAGATAATTCAGCTGCATATTGGCAGGACACCTATTCAAGTTATTGCCAGCTATCAAACCCCCACCATGTATCAGGACACCCTCTCTGCCTATTTGGATCGACTTGAGTCTATCAGGATACATGAAAACACCATGGTTTTGGCCAACTTTGACTCATAAGCCATTGAGAGGGTAAATTACTTGTGCTTAAAATCACTTGCCCAAAGGTTCATTGACTGTTACCTCCAGTGCCCTGGACCAGCTGGTTGAGACCAGCACAAGGGATGCCACATCATGGATCTGGTGCTTACCAATATGGTGGACCACTTCAGCAGCTCCACCGTGAGGTCTTTCCTGGTGAGAGCCGACCACAAATCAGTCTCATTCTAAGTAACTGTCACACCTGAGCCCCCACCCCAACAACAACTTCACTAAAAATTTTTCCAAAGGTGATTATAACCTCTTACAGGATGGTTTAAATAGCTACAATACACCTCCCCCCTCAGATGGAGCTAGCAACTATGGCGAACTCTACACCAATGCTTTACACATACACTTGTGTAGCTGCATTAACTCGCCCATACATGATCAGACCAAAATACACTCCTTAAGGAAGAGCAAACCTGCATGGTGGACAACTGCCATTTACAGACTTTACATTGAGATTAAGAAATTGCTGTACAAGAGTAAGAGGGGACGAGCAGTAAAATTAAAGGACTCCCTCCTGACCATAAACAAACCAATAAGAATTCATTGTGAAGTTCTCCATAGCAAACTACGAATACAAATTAGCTTGCTCAATTTAGGAAGGTGTTCTTTAGTGACATCCATAATCTAAAATGAAAGGTCAAGATTTGGTCTAAACTGGTAGTTAATGATACCACATATACTGAGGCTATGGACAGAGCTAAACTGTTAGCTGACAGGTTTTGTGAAAACTTCACTCCCCTGTCCCCACCATGTGTACCCCATGATATCCCTGGCACCTATCCCATACCTTCTCTCCTTAAAGAGCAGATAGTGAACACCCTCTCTAAGGCCAAAAACACAACATCTATGGGACTTGAAGAAATCACAGGCTGTGTCCTACATGGGTTCAGACAAGAATTAGCAACACTTTTAGGTACTGATTTCAATCATAGTCTAAACACAGGCTTTGTCGCAGCTCAGCCACCGATATCACCTTGCATGAAGGTGGTGCTTCCACTGACCCCAGGATCGCTAGACCTATTAGCCTGTCTAGCCTTATCTGTCTAGGCCATGGATTGAATCATCATGGACCTTATCAACAAAGATGTAGGTAATGTCCAAACAATTGACCCTACCAGTTTGGATTTCTCAAATGGAGATCATGCCTGTTAAACCAGGTGGACTTCTTCTAGACAGTCACCAATGCCCGAGACAAGGGAAAATCTGTGCATACAGCCTACCTAGACTTAGCCAAGGCTGTTGACACTATCCACCATTTAGGCATTATTGGCACTCACTTTGCTAGTTATCAACCCTAATATTGTTAGATGGGTCGCTAATTGGTATACTGATAGAGTTAATTTAGTCAAAATAGTGGAATACACCTCCAACAGTAGACCAGTAAACAATGGTGTTCCACAGGGATCAGTCCTGGGATGTCTATTGTTTGGGATCTATTTGTCCGAGTTTCAAGCAAAAATTAAAGGTCTGTGGTTGACAAAGTTTGCTGATTACTGCAAGCTGTGAGCGGTCACAGAATCTGTAAACAGTGTCAACATAATACACAAGGGTCTTACACAAACCACTGATTGGTGTTAAAGCCATGGCCTTACTCTCAATGCAAGCTGGGAGCTGTCACAGAATCTGTAACATTGTCAGCATCATACAAAACGGTGTTATTCAAAGCAATGATTCTTGCCAAAGTCATGGCTTTAAACTCAATGCAGAAGACTGTATTATCATCCCTTTCAGTAAGAGCGATATTCCTGCAAAGTACCACATCAATAGCAACACCCTATGTATGGCCTCAGTGTTGACAGACGTGAGCACACAAGTTGACAGCAACATTACCCTAGATCATCAAGTCTCCACAGTGGTAAGAAAGGCATTCCAGACTATAGAAAAATAAAGTTATAACCTCCCAGTACTCTTCCATTATCAGCACAATAATAGAGTACAACCCCTTTTGGTATGTACCCTGCAGCAGCTGGAGAGACCACAAAGATTCTCCACAATGAAAAATCAAGGTCTTCAGCATCTGTCCTACGTTGATCATGTGAAATCTTGTCACTTTTTTCTGATTTATATTGATTACTTGGAGGCAGTCTCTCTGCCTTGCATGTAAGGCAATCTCTGACCCTGCTGTAGTGCAAAATGCGTATCCAGAAGTCAAATTGTACACAGATTACTCACTATAAAGACATTAACCTGGTATGTGACATTAATGGAGCATGCTGGAGGGACAGATTTGTCTCCCAAAGGTTACCACACCCTTGGAACATGCTCCGAGTTCATGTCAAACAGAGCCCCTCAATGGCCCTCCTCCAACTCAGTCTTGATAATTGGATGAAATTACCATGAATTCACTTACAAGGGTTACACATATCAGACAGGGTCAATAGTTGCTGATTG
Source organism: Protopterus annectens (assembly GCF_019279795.1). Taxonomy (NCBI): domain Eukaryota; kingdom Metazoa; phylum Chordata; order Ceratodontiformes; family Protopteridae; genus Protopterus; species Protopterus annectens. The sequence continues at coordinate 35,417,422 of NC_056744.1, read as the reverse complement.
TGGAAGCAAGGGTAGAACTTTGCTAGGCTTGTAAGGGAACCAGGACCATTTGCCTAGCAACTTCCTATGGTGCTAGAGTCCTTATGAAAGGTGAGCCCATTTACTGTCATTCTGACGCATCAAGAGCAGAAGTGAATGTCTCACCAATCTTAAAAAAAAAACAACAGGAAAGTAAGCACTTACTCACCTCTGAAGTACTGAAACAGTACAGTTTTGTACCTACCATAAATGTAGATGTCCGAACTGGATAGCATCTGCAGTCATAACAAATGGGTTGTCCTGTCGTCAGGCAGCCCTTCGGTTGGCCAGATTCCAAAGTCTGGGTCCGGCTTCGGCTGATGTCGCACTTCACCCGACGTCATCTCTGCTGGTCTTCGGGTATAAAGGCATCAACCGACGCCATTTTCCTCAGTGTTTCTTGCCCCAGATGCCAGTTGCCCTCTTGGAAGGCTAAATTTTGGATAAATGCCAATGTTTCCAAAAAAGTAGAAGGCAAACACAAAAAATAAGCATGTATGTACATATATACAAACAAATACACCATAAGAGACTCCCCCCCCAGCTAGCTATTAGGAGGGTAAATACCCTAGGAGTACCACATAGGGGAAGGAGGGAGGGTAATCCTGACTGCAAATGCTATCCAGTTCGGACATCTACATTTATGGTAGGTACAAAACTGTACTATGTCCTTCATAGATGCATCTGCAGTCATAACAAATGGGTAGAATACCATAGCCAAACTAGGGGAGGAGGAAGAAAAATTATGGTGTAGTTAGGATCCCTTGCAGTACAGCAGTGGCAAACCCTGCTCGGGATCTAGAGTATAGAGGTAAATTATAATGCTTGGCAAATGTATGCACGGAGGTCCAAGTAGCCGCCTCAATAATGTCCTTGGTTGCCACTCCTCGTAAGAAAGCTGTGGTAGTGGCTGTAGCCCTTGTAGAATGAGGTCTTATGTTCTGTGGAATTGGTTTTCCATGGTAGGAGTAACAGAATCTTATGCAATTTCCTATCCATTTGGAGATTGTCTGTTTGAAATTGCTTTTCCTTCCCTTCCTGTTGCATAGGCTACAAAAAGCTGGTCAGTTTTTCTGTTACTTTTGGTTCTGTCCAGGTAGTAGCGTAACTGTCTATGTACATCCAAGGTATGCAGCATTCTTTCCACCCTGTTTTGTGGATTGGGAAGGAAGGTAGGTAGGTGGATTGCCTGGTTTAAAGACACTCTGGATACCACCTTAGGCATAAATGTAGGATTAGTTCTCATGGACACCCTATCTTGATGGAAGATTAGGAAGGGTTGCACTGCCATTAAGGCCTGTAGTTCCGAAACCCTCCTTGCTGAGGTAATTGCCAGTAGGAAAGCAGTTTTCCATGACAGGTGTTGTAGATCTGCTGTTGCTGCTGGTTCAAACGGAGGGAGTGTCAACTTTTCTAGCAGAAAGTTCAAGTCCCATGCTGGTAATGGTGGTTTCCTAGGAGGTTTTACATTCTTGATCCCTCTGAGGAACTGCCTGAGTAGAGGATGTGAAGAGACAGGTGGATCAAAGCTGTATTCTGCTGAAATAGCTGATGCATGTATCTTGATGGAGGAATAGGACAGGCCTGTATGTAGAAGCTCTGCCAAGTACTCCAGAATGTTAGCAATATCTATGTTCGACACATCTTTTCCTCTTTCAGTACTCCAAATGACAAACCTTTTCCATTTTCCTGCATAGTTCCTTCTTGTTGAAGGTCTGTGGGCTTCAAGGATAATGTCTTTAACCCTTTGGGAAAGGTCTGGGTTAGTTGCTGCTATGTGATGTTCCAGGCAGTCAGTTGCAAGGTTTTAGGTTTGGATGCATGATGTTGTAGTTGTTCTGAGTTAACATCAAAGGCATCACCTGGTATTGACCACATTTTCTCCCGAGACATGCTCCTCAGCAATGGGTACCAGTGTTGTCTTGGCCAGTTCGGAGCTATCAGGATTATCCTTGGGCGTTCCTCTTTGATTTTCAGTAGTACCTTGTGCATCAAGGGAAGAGGTGGAAATGCATATGCTGTCAGGCCTTTCCAGCTGAAGGATAGAGAGTCCACCTTCCATGCAAGTGGGTGGAATGTCCTTGTGCAGAATTTTTTGAGCTGGTGATTGAGTGGGGAAGCGAATAGATCTATTTGTGGCATTCCCCATTTCTTTGTGATGGCCTTGAAGATGTCCGGGTGTAGCATCCATTCGTGAGCATCCGAGGTGGTTCTGCTTAACATGTCTGCTAGGGTATTCTCTTTTCCCGGTACAAATATTGCCTGTAACTGGATGTTGTAGCTGAGAGCCAGATTCCAAAGGTCCAAAGTCATTCTGCATAGGGGGTATGAATGAGTGCCTCCCTGTTTGTTGATGTACCACATTGACTGTGGTGTTGTCTGTCCTTATCATCAAATGGCCTTCTTTGAGGAATGGTCTGAATTTTTGGATTGCCAGTTTTACTGCCAGCATTTCTTTTTGGTTTATGTGCAGGTGCAGCTGGTCCTGAGTCCACAATCCTTGTACGCATTTGTCCAGCATGTGCGCCCCCCCCATCCTAGGTCTGAGGCGTCCGTTGTGATGGTTTGGCTTGCTCAAAAGTCGTGGAAGGGTAAGCCTGGGTTTGACTGGCATGCTTGAGCCCACCATAGGAACTCCTGTCTTGGGCATGGGATTAGTGGTATTTCTGTTTCCAAGCTGTGCCTGTGTTAAGACCATAAATTCTTTAGGTACCACTGTAGCTTTCTCATATGCAGTCTGGCATGTGGGACCAAGATTATGCATGATGCCATGAAGCCCAAGGCCTGCAAAACTTTTCTTGCTGTTAGTTTGTTCTGCTTTGTTAATGCCAAGAAGTAAAGAGGGAGCTCTTTTTGTTTTTCTGCAGTTAGGAATGCCATTTGTTTTACTGTGTCCAATTCCGCCCAAGAATGTTCTTGTTTGGGATGGTATCAGCCTTGACTTTTGTAAATTGACTGTGTATCCCAGGGCTTGTAGCAAGTAAATGACCCTTTGTAAATCTGTTGTCAGCTTGCTTTTGTTGTCCGCTTGTAACAGGCAGTCGTCCAGGTATGGATAAATTTGGATTCCCTGTACTCTGCAGTGGCGATTACTGATGCCAGGCATTTTGTGAATACTCTGGGCAGTAGATAAGCCAAAGGGCAATGCTGAGAATTGATAATGCTCTGATCCTGCAAGAAATCTGAGGTATCTTCTGCAATTTGGTCGAATGGGGACGTGCAGGTATGCCTCCTTGAGATCTAGAGTTACCAGCCAACACTCCTTGCCCAGCATGGGAAGAAGTTGCTGTAGGGTCAGCATTTTGAATTTTGGGACAATGATGTATGTGTTTAAGATGGACAGGTCGAGAATAGGTCTCCAACTTTTCTCTTTTCTTGGCACTAGGAAGAGTCTGGAGTAGAATCCTTTGCCCTGTTCTGTTATTGGTACTCTTTCCACAGCTCTCATCTTTGTTAATTCCGCTATCTGCTGCAGAGCTTCTATTTTTTGATTTGGAGGCAGGTTTGACATTCCTCTTTTTACTGGTAAGGTGTGGAAGTGGAACCGGTAGCCTTGGTCTATGGTTTGCAAAATCCACTTGTCTTTTGTGATATAGTGCCAATTTTTCGAAAATAAGGCTAACTTTCCGCCTAATGGTGCTGCTATTTGCTCCCTGGTAGGCGGAGTCAGAGCCAAGTCACTGTGATTGTCCTGTTGCAGTGGCAGTGGTTGTGTCTGTGCCTCGGTTATTGCCTTGCCACTGTCGTCCTCTGTAGGCACCTCCTCTGGATTTCTGCCTCTAGAGCGTCTATTCCTGCCCCTTTGGGATCTTGTCGAGTCAGGAAAGGACCAATTTTTGGCAGGCCAGTTCCTGCTAAACCTTGGGGGCTGAACCTGTAAGAAATCTTTAACTGTTTGTACAGATTTTGCCTTTTCTTCCATTTTCTTCATTACCTGCTGGGCAGGTGTACCAAATAGACTGGCCTTATCCATAGGAGCATCTAATAGCTTTGCTTTAACATGATCCGGTAAGACCTGTTCTTTCAACCATGCATGCCTTCTTATCACTGTGCCAGTCATGGCTGATCTAAATGAAGCCTCCAGTGCATCATAGCCACATTTTAAGGAATGGTTACTAACCTGTTGGATGTTATTCACCATTTCTAATACATATTTCTTATCTAAAGATTCATCAGAGGACAGTTTTTAGTTAACTGATCAAGCATAAACTCTTGGTATTGGATCATGTGAAACTGACAGTTTAAAGCTCTAGCTGAGAGAGTAGCAGAGGTGTAAACTTTTTTCCCCCATCTCTCTAAGGACCTGGATTCCCTTTCAGAAGGAATAGGGTTTTTTGCTGTGGTCGAGGCTACTGCCTTAGGCCCCTGGGATATAGTTTTGGGGTCTGCAAGTGGGGCCTTGTATAGGTGGTGATGAGTGTCTGGCACCCTGTAAAATCTATCTGGTTTGGCAGGGGCTGGAGGTAAAGAATCAGGAGCAGTGCAGACATCATTAAATGCATCATTCACAACAGGCAGAACAGGAGGTAAAGCTAAGGGCCTATGTTGTGGTAAGTGCAGAAAAGTCCTAAGCCTTTTTCTTGAATCTGAGAAATCTTGTCCCTGCCATTGGAATTGTTCTCTCATGGCATGTAAGGTTTCCCCAAAGGAAAATTCCTCTGGTGGAGAGGCAGCTGGAATGGATTCTTCAGCATCGGAATCTTCATAAGTAGAAAAAGGAGCCTCTGGCTGGTCTGTAATGTCTGAGTCATCCGCAGAATCATCAGAGGACACTGGATTGGGGGGCTCTGCTCTAGGTCTCTTTTCTGGGGGCTGAGAGGCCCTGTCTGGATGAGATTGGGATCCCCTAATTAAGGATATTAAATCTTCTGCCAGAGTAAGCATTTGTGAACTAGAAGTGGGCCTGTGTGAGGGGGGTTTAACAGGCACTGATTTAGCAGATTTGGCTGCTTTAGCCCTGGCAAAGGCCTTAATAGACATGGCTGCAGGAGGCCTAGCAGCACCACGTGCTGGGGTAGAGACATCCAAAGGGATGGTGTCTGATAAATCACTAGAAACCACAGTTGTAGGCAAAATTTCTGAGGCCGATTCAGGTAAGGTAGCAGGAGCCTCAGTAGTAGTCATGGATTCGGCTGAAGATTGACCAGTTTTCTCGGTTTTGGCCGAAACCGAGACACTCGCGGCTTGCTTAACCGTGGTTTCGGCCGAAACCGCGAGTGTCGGTCTTTTTCTTTGCGTTTTTTTTAACAATTTGGGTAGTCGGAGGATCCGACAGCATAATGTACGCAAAATCTGAGCCGAAAAACTGTTCAGCAAACTCCGACCGACGCCTAAGCGTTCGTCGGTTGAAGGAAGCACAGGCCGAACAGGCTGCTACGTCGTGGTCTGGGCCTAAGCAAGGCAGACAGTAAGAGTGGAAATCTTTATGAGGTATTTGTTTCCCACAAGTTAAGCAGTTATTGACTTTTTCTGACATCGGCTGAGGCAAGAAAGAGTCCCCAACGGGGTACTTAGCTTTTAGAAGTCTTGAGTAGTATTCGGTAGTAGTAATCTCTGGATCTGACCGACCGGCACTTGCGAACAGCTTCTGCTTCGGGCGCCACGCGGCAAGAAAGACTGAGGAAAATGGCGTCGGCTGATGCCTTTATACCCGAAGACCAGCAGAGATGACGTCGGGTGAAGTGCAACATCAGCCGAAGCCGGACCCAGACTTTGGAATCCGGCCGACCGAAGGGCTGCCTGACGACAGGACAACCCATTTGTTATGACTGCAGATGCATCCATGAAGGACATCTGTGAGGGTGTGGTTGGTGAGGTGGGGGGATGAATCAAAATAGCCTGAGGCATTTTTACATTTTTTTATTTCTATTCCATGGTTGGACTGTGAGCAGCAGCCGACTATCAGCTGCTTGGTGGCCCTGCAACATCTCTCTACTTGTCCAGAAGTACCCTTTTTGGTGTGGACAACTCATTAGAAAGGGAATTGGTCTTTGTTCTACTGCTGAACTATGGCTGCTTGTTGATCTTCCCTCAAGAATTGTTTACTCCCAGTCTGGTACTAAACACCCTATGTCGGGTTGGCTCCTCTTGGAGGGCACCATATTCAAGGGAGACTTTAATCACTCCTCTATACATCAGGAATCTTACATGCTTTAAACTTACAGGCACAGAGATTCTTGGACTTTGTATATGCAAACAACCTTGACCAAATAGTGAATGCACCCAGCAGAGGCTCCCACATACTGGACCTCATGCTCACAAATATGGGAGAATGCTGCACCTCCCACAGTGTCTCGTCCACCCTGGCAAGGTCTGACCATAAAGCTGTCATCTTCAAAATCAAAATCAACTCTGTAATCCTATTAAAACCATTAATAGTTAGGAACTATTCCAAGGCAAATTACCTTTTATTAACTGAAGGTTTGTCAAAATGCAATGTGCCTCCAAACCTTGAGAACACAGCAGCCTATGCTGAATTGCTGTCAGAAACTATGTACAATCATGTCAATGGCTGCATGGAGAATAATTTACTTACCAGAAGTAAGCCCAAAACTAGCTCCAGAAACAAATTGCCCTGGTGGCATCCCAAATTAAACAGAATATACAACAAAAGGAAAAAGTTATGGAAAACATTAGGAGGGGTAATTCCCATTAAGATAAAAACTCTCTTATTAAAGTGTAAATAGTTAACTAAGAGTGCTAATTAGGTCAAGCAAAGTCAACTTTGAAGTTAAGACAGCCTCCCAATGAAAGATAACTATAAAGCTTTCTACAGTTGTATCACAAACCTAAAGGGCACCACACAGCAATGTGCTGAACTGGTGGTTAATGGTGCCACAATCACTAAGCCTAGGAATAAAGTGAACCAGTTAGTGGACAAATTCATTTCCAATTTTACCCTCTCTCATCCCCAACCATCCTCTAAAATGACTCTAAAACATAACTATTCCATCTATAACTAGGGAGCATGTAGTGGCTGTTCTCACCAAAACCAAGAACATGGTCTCAGTAGGCCCCAACAACATCCCAGGATGCCTTCTGAATAGTCAGAAATATGACTTATTAGTACCCATGGCATTATTATTTAAGTATAGTTATAAAAGAGGCTTTGTGCCACATAAATGGAGGACTGTGATGGTCACTCCCCTTCATAAGGGCGGACCTTCAACAGATTCTGGAAACTACCGATCCATTAGTCTGACTCGTCTTACTTTCAAAGCCATGGAAAGAATTATCATGGAAACGGTCAACAAGGACTTAGGAGACCTCCAGACACTGCATACATCACATCTTGGCTTTGTCAAAAGAAGGTCATGCTTACTGAATCTGGTGAACTTCTATGAAAAGGTCATGAAGGCAATGGACGAGGGGAAAATGGTGCATAAAGCCTACCTAGATCTGGCTAAAGCATTTGATACTATACACTCCGGCATTGTGAGCAAAATTATGGAACTAGGTATAAACCACTTTATAACATGCTGGGTAGCTAGCTGGCGCATTGATAGGGCCCAGGAGATTAGAATAGACAAAATCACCTCCACAAAGAGACCAGTCACCAGTGGGGTCCCACAGGGTTTTGTGGTAGGCCCACTCCTCTTTGGCATCTGCTTGTCAGATGTCAAAGGCCTCTGGCTAACCAGGTTCACAAATGACTGCAAAGTGGGAGCAATCATTGAATCCTCCCCAAGATAAGAACACCCTTCAGGAAGGTCTAATACAGATAAATGCCTAGTGCCAAACCCGTGGCTTAAAACTCGTACCAAGAAATGTATTCCAGTACCTTTTCAGAAGTCTGTCAGCCCAGATACATCCTCAGTAAAACACCCTTAAAACTTGATTCACTAGTCAGGGATCTGGAAACCCATGTAAATAGCAACCTAGCCATTGACCGGGTCTGTATTATAACAACGAACGATCAGATGATAGAACGTTGTTATATCGACCCCTAAAGCGTGAAAACTCAAAACAGCGAACAATCAGAACAGTGATTTTTATCCTATGGAAAAAAAATCGCTGTTCCCTAAAAAAAATAAATAAATAAATTAAAAAAAAACACTAAAAATGAAGTGGGGGGTTGTGCCCCCCACACTGCCCCTACTTAAATATGCCAACTCCGAGATTGCACTACAGTGAAGGAAACTGCACAACCTGGACGGCCAGCCCAGCAATTTATTTCCCTGGGAAAAAATTTGCTGTTCCGGCCATTCGCTATTTTGGCGGTTCAACATTTAGTTTTTGAACTAACAGAATTTGATCATCTGATCGTTCATTAAACTAAATTAGACCCTTTTGACCAACATGTGTCCAAGCTAGTAAGAAAATATTTCTATGCTGTTCAACTTATAAGCCAAGGTTTGGCATCTAAGTCCAGAGAGGTCACCATACAACTGTACTTGGCCTTTATCAGACCTATTATAAAGTATAATGCCCACTTTACTATGTACCTGACCAGACTCATGCACCAAGTGAAACACCCACAAAGGTTCCAAACAAAAAGAGCACAGGGAGTAAACACAATATCCTACACTGATCATCTCAAAGCCTTGTGTCTTTACTCGATATCATGGTGATCTTTGCCTGGCATACAAGGCAGACCTGGCTATTTGGATGAACCTTTTGCACAGCCACAAAACAAACAGCATCAGAACTACTAAATTAAAAGATCTACATTTTGTTTGCAAGATAAATAGGACAGGTTGGAGAAAAGTACAGTTTTGTACCTACCATAAATGTAGATGTTCGAGTGCTAATACAGCTGCAGTAATCACAGATGGGTTTTCAGCAGTCAGGCGGTCCCTCGGTCGGCCGAATTCCAAAGTCTTGGTCCGGCGTCGGTTGTCGTCGCTTACTCTTCTGACGTCAGGAAGGCCAGAGTATAAAAGACACAGCCGACGCCATGTTTTTCAGTCTTTTCTTGCCCCAGATGTCAGGTGCCCCCAAAAGGAAGGCAATACATAAGTAAAGCTTATCCACATATGCAAGAATGCAATGTAATGCAAAATCAGTGTAAGCAAGCAAATAAAACATAGCAGGATAACCCAGTCAGGAGGTATGAAGAGGTTGTTAGACCCCATGCCCTTACCAAGAGGGGAAGGAGGGAGGGAAACCTGTACTTCTGCTGTATTAGCACTCGAACATCTACATTTATGGTAGGTACAAAACTGTACTATGTTCATCGTGCATACAGCTGCAGTAATCACAGATGGGTAGAGTCCCAAAGCTATGCATGGGTGGTAGGTACTATGAGAAACTGGGTTGAGCCAGAATGCCCTGCAAAACAGCAGTGGCAAAGCCTGCTCTTGTTCTGGAATATAAGGGCAGGTGGTAGTGTTTTGTGAAGGTATGTACAGAACTCCAAGTGGCTGCCTCCAAAATATCCTTAGTAGGCACACCTCTGAGGAAGGCTGTAGAGGTGGCTGTGGCCCTGGTGGAGTGAGATCTGATACCAGTAGGGACAGATTTCCCATGATAGGAGTAACAAAATCGTATGCAGTGGCCAATCCACTTTGAGATGGTCTGTTTGGTAACAGGTTTCCCTTGAGCCCCTACGCATAGGACACAAAAGTTGTTCTGATTTCCTGAAGGACTTTGTTCTGTCCAAATAGTAACGAAGCTGCCTATGGATGTCTAAAGAGTGAAGCAGCCTTTCCCCTTTGTTTTGAGGGTTAGGATAAAAGGTAGGAAGGTGTATGGCCTGGTTTAAGGCTACCCTGGATACCACCTTTGGCATAAAAGATGGGTTGGTTAAGGGAAACCCTATCCTGATGGAAGATGAGGAAGGGCTGCACCGCCATGAGGGCCTGTAGTTCAGAAACCCTACGAGCTGAAGTGATGGCCAGAAGGAAAGCTGTTTTCCATGTCAAATATTGCAGATCTGTTGAAGCAGCAGGTTCAAAGGGAGGCAATGTTAATTTTTCTAGTATGTAATTAAGGTCCCAGGCTGGTATTGGTTGCTTCCTTGGAGGTCTTATATTCTTAGCCCCTCTGAGGAACTGCCGTAAGAGTGGGTGAGAGAATAAAGGAGGATCCGTGTTGAATTCTGCAGAAATGGCTGAGGCGTGTATTTTAATTGAAGAAAATGAAAGTCCACTGCTCAGCAGTTCAGTTAGGTACTGTAAAGCCTGAGGCAAGCTCAATTTTCTAGGGTCCTGTCCTCTTTTCTCATTCCAACAGCAAAACCGCTTCCATTTTGCGGAGTAAGCTTTTCTAGTAGATGGTCTTCTGGCCTCCAAAATGACATCATGTACCTCCTTGGAGAGTAGAGTCTGATGTGGTGTTAAGGAATTTTCCATGCAGCGAGGTTGAGTGTTTTCAGCTGACTGTGAAGGGTTTTGTAGTTGTTCTGCGTCAGCAGAAGAGGTATTAGAGGCAGGGGCCAGGGAGGAGTATGTGTTAGGCTCCTCAGGAGTGGATACCAGTGTTGCCTTGGCCAGTCTGGAGCAATCAGTATCATCCTCGGTTTGTCTGTTCTTGCTTTCAAAAGCACCTTGGGCAGAAGAGGTAGAGGTGGGAATGCATAAACTGTCCATGTTGTCCAACTGAATGAAAGGGCGTCCACTTTCCAGGCCTTTGGGTGGAAGGTCCTTGAACAAAACTTTTTCAATTGGTAGTTCCTGTGGGAGGCAAAGAGATCTATGTCTGGCCTCCCCCATGCTTGGATTATCTCCGTAAACACCTGTGGGTGTAGCTTCCATTCGTGTGGATCTGTCATATTCCTGCTCAGAGTGTCTGCCAGTGTGTTTTCCATTCCTGGCAAGTATTGTGCCTGAAGTTCGATTTGTCTTTCCAGAGCCAAGTTCCAAAGAGTCATGGCTAGTCTGCACAAGGGGTATGAGTGAGTTCCTCCTTGTTTGTTTATGTACCACATTACTGTGGTATTGTCTGTTCTTATGAGCAATTCCTGGCAAGTATTGTGCCTGAAGTTCGATTTGTCTTTCCAGAGCCAAGTTCCAAAGAGTCATGGCTAGTCTGCACAAGGGGTATGAGTGAGTTCCTCCTTGTTTGTTTATGTACCACATTACTGTGGTATTGTCTGTTCTTATGAGCAATTGTCCTGGATGCAGGAAGTCCTTGAAAGCTTTAATTGCATTTATGACTGCTAGCATTTCTTTTTGGTTGATGTGAAGGTGCTTTTCCTTTTGGGACCATCTTCCCTGAATGCACCTGTCCTTCATGTGCGCCCCCCAGGCGTAATCTGAGGCATCTGTGGTTATGACTTGTTTGGCTTGAGGCTTGCAGAATGGAAGGCCTGTATTTACTTGACATGCCTGGGCCCACCATAGGAATTCCTTTTGCAGACATGGAATTACTGGTATAATTGCTTCCAAGCTGTGACTGTGTTGAGACCATAGATTTTTTAGGTACCATTGAAGTTTCCTCATATGCAGCTTTGCACATGGGATTAGAAGAATGCAAGATGCCATGAATCCCAGAGCCTGCAGGATTTTCCTTGCAGTAAGCCTGGTACTTTTTGCTAGTGTTTTGAAGTACTGAGATAATTGCCCTTGTTTTTCTGGCGTAAGATATGCCATCTGGGTGTTTGTGTCCAAGCTGGCACCCAGGAAGGTTATTTTCTGAGATGGTGTTAGCCTTGATTTCTCCTTGTTGATGGTGTATCCCAGAGAAAGCAGTAGCCGTGTTACATATGCCAGATGTTCTAGTAGTATATGTTTGCAGTCCGCTTGGATCAGGCAGTCGTCCAGATAAGGGTAAATTTGTATCCCTTGAAGTCTGCAATAGGCAATCACTGATGCCAGGCACTTTGTGAATACTCTGGGCGCAGTAGATAAGCCAAAGGGCAATGCAGAGAATTGATAGTGGATTGAACCTGCAAGAAATCTGAGGTATCTTCTGCAGCTTTGCCTGATTGGGACAAGCAGGTATGCCTCCTTGAGGTCCAATGTTACCAGCCAAAACTCCTTGCCCAGCATGGGAAGACGTTGCTGTAGTGTGAGCATCTTGAATTTTGGTACGAGTAGAAATGTGTTGAGGATGGATAAGTCCAGAATGGGTCTCCAGTCGGTTCCTTTTCTTGGTACCAGGAAAAGTCTTGAATAAAAACCTTGACCTTGCTGGTGCGTAGGTACCTTTTGTATAGCTCTCATATTTAGGAGCTTTGAAATTTGCAGTTGTGCCTCTGCCCTTTGATTTTGTGGTAGGTTTGGCATGCCTCTCATTTTTGGGAGAGTGTGAAATTGAAATTTGTAGCCTCTGTTTATAATGTCCAGTATCTATTTGTCTGTTGTGACAATATGCCAATTGCTTGCAAATAATGCTAGTTTCCCTCCCAAAGGTGCTGCCAGCTGAGACTTGCTTGGCATGGAAATGAGGGAGTCATTGGGTTTGCTTCCTGTATTGTTGTGCACTGTCTTCACCACCTCTTGGTGCTGGAGATTGCCATTGTCTGCCCTCTATATGATCCTTGTGATTGCCCTCTGCCCCTTGTGTGTCTGTATCTACCTCTTTGGGGCTTGTCAGTGGCTGGAAAGGACCAGTTTTTTGAAGGCCAATTCCTGCTAAATCGTGGTGGCTGGACCTGTAAAAAAGCTTTGACAGTTTGCATAGATTTGGCTTTTTCTTCCATTTTTCGTAGTATATCCTCAGCATTAGTACCAAAAAGTACATCCTTTTGTAAAGGAGCATCAAGAAGTTTAGCTTTCACATGATCAGGCAAATTTTGTTCCCTAAGCCAGGCATGTCTGCGAATGACTGATCCTGTAGCAGCCGCTCTACTGGAGGCCTCTAGGGCATCATAACCACATTGTAAGGTGCGTTTACCCACTTGTTCTGCACTATGCATCATATCCTGTAACTCTTTTAAATCTGGTTGTTCAGGTTGAGACATTTTGTTTTTTAATTGTGATAACAGGAACTGTTGATATTTAATCATATGAAACTGGTAGTTTAAGGCCCTCATGGCTAGGGTGGCCGAGGTATATACCTTCTTACTCCACCTTTCTAGAGATCTAGATTCCCTTTCTGCAGGAAGTGGATTCTTGGCAGTGGAGGCCTTTATTCCCTTAGGGCCTTGTGAAATGGTTTCAGGGTCAGCATTATGGCCTTTGTAGAGAAATTGGTGAGAACTGGGTACTCTGTAATATCTATCAGGCTTTACTGGTGCAGGAGGCAGAGAATCAGGATTAAGACAAGCCTCCGAATAGGCATCATCCAGTACCTCCAAAACATGCGGAATAGCCAGAGGTCTGTGCTGAGGTAACCAAAGAAATTCCCTAAGTCTTTTCTTGGAGTCTGAAAAGTCTTGGCCTTCCCAATGGAAGTGTTCCCTCAAGGTGTGCAAGGTTTCCCCAAAAGAAAAATCCTCAGGGGGGATACAGAAGGAATGGACTGTTCTGCATCTGAATCCTCAAAAGGGGAATAAGAGTGTTCCTCTGCATCAGAATGCTCTGATAAAATGGATCCCTGATCAGAAGAGGGGGATTCTTCTTCCACTTTGGGTCTCTTGTCAGGAGGGGGCTGAGAACCTCTGATAAGAGTTATTAGATCCTCAGCCATTTTAAGCATCTGTTTCTTAGGCATGGGTCCAGGAGATGGGCCTTGAGCAGCAGGCCTAGTGTGATGCCTGGCTGCTTTGGATTTAGTAAAGGCCTTAATAGAGAAAGAAGATGAAGGCCTAAAAACACCATGGGTGGAGGTAGATCTGTCCACATTAGTAGGCTCGACATAAGCTGGGGCTTCGGTTGTGGTCTGGGAAAGGGCCGATGACCCAGAGGTCTCGGGTACAGAAGACACCGCCGAAGGAGTGTCGTCGGTAGTCAGGGACTGCAAAGGCGTCTCGCTGAGAACCGGACCACGTGTAGACTGTTTCGGCGTGGTGTCGGTGGAGACCGCGGGCCTCGCATGTCGGTCCTTTTCCTTGCATTTTTTGGATAAAGCGGTAGTCGGAGTGTCAGACGACATTTTATAGTCAAAAGCTTTACCAAAATAGTGTTGGGTGAACTCCGCCCGATGCTTGATAGTGCGTTTATTGAAGGTAGCGCAAAAGCGACAGCCCGAGACGCCGTGTTCTGGGCCCAAACAAGGTATGCAAAGGGAATGGAAATCCTTATGCGGTATTTGCTTCCCACAAGAAATACAATTTTTAACTTTTTCTGACATCGGACTGAGGCAAGAAAGGTTTCCCCAACGGGGTACTTAGCTTTAATGAAGACTTCGGTTCCAAATATTTTCGTAATTCAGGAGCTGGCCGACCGGCACTTGCTAACTGCTTCTGCTTCGGGCACCGCGCGGCAAAAAAGACTGAAGAACATGGCGTCGGCTGTGTCTTTTATACTCTGGCCTTCCTGACGTCAGAAGCGTAAGCGACAACAACCAACGCCGGACCAAGACTTTGGAATTCGGCCGACCGAGGGACCGCCTGACGGCTGAAAACCCATCTGTGATTACTGCAGCTGTATGCACGATGAACATCATATATGTTTCTCAGACAATTCCCATTCTGTGGAACAGGCTTCCTATCCATGTGAAGCTCCCTATCCCTATTTAAGAGTAACTTGGATTGGCAATGTTGTAGTGTACTGGATCACCAGATGAGCAGTAGCAAGCACCGCCCAAACCACGCTCCATTTGGTTGATGTCATGCTGTTGTCATGAATATACAATATGATGTGGTTTCCTCCGCATGAATATTTATCCTGATGAGCAAGGCATGCATGCGGAATTAGATGAGCCAAAACAAGTATGACAAAGCCATGAATATTTTAATACTATTTGCATGGCTTTTCTGTGAATCTAAATAATTAATTTTTGCTTTGCTTTTGCAGGGGGCAAGCCCCCTCCACCCCCCTGGGAGGGCGCTGTGCCCCACTCCCACCCCCCCCCCCACTACTCAACTATACTGAATCCAAGATCTGACTATATTGAGGAAGAGACTAAACCCAGACTACAGGAAGGTGCTGAACTGCGAGGCGCACACAGTCAGCAGTTGAACAGGGAGATGCTAAATGCCAGGGTATTCAGAAATGCAAGGGGTACTTTTAAACTATTACAACTATTCTCACAGGAACATACAGTAGTCAGAGATGCTCATCTGCATTCATTATATGCATGCCATCACGGGCTAATATGCATGGCATCCCAGTCATGCCTCATTTCCATTCCACTTCACAGCCATAACGGTTATCTATCATCCTGGTCACGCCCACTGCTGCACGAAACTGCCGGTGAGCCAGTACACTACAATATCACCCTTGGACCAATGGATGGGTAATCAGAAATTTACCCCTGGTCTGGCTAAATTGTCTGGAAAAGACAGATTCATTCAGTAAATCACCCCCTATAAAATCAATAACTTAGTTCAAATTTGGCTTGCACAGCTAAGCTTATAAGGGCCATAGTGGTCGCTAGTCTAGTATACACCAATGAACAACTTTTATAAATATGTTATGCTCCTTGTAAATGTCTCACTGAAATCACCTCAAATACAAATGTGATATAAATACAGGCCCTGGTTCAACCAGGTTGAACAAGGAGAAAATTACAGTCAGCTGCCTGTCGGGTGCCAGGATCTGCCACATAACGCATGCACTCAAGTCACTCCACAACAAGTACAAATATGACTCTGTCATTGTCCATGTTGGAGTGAATGACTTGAGACATACCTCCCTGGACTACATGAAAAAAGACATGGAAGTGCTCTCAGATCATGTGGCCCAGGCAGGTATGACCCTAGCCCTGAGTAGCATTCTGCCTTCGCACAGAATGATACCACAATATAAGGACATAATGACTGACTTCAACAATTGGCTAAGCTTCTGGTATCATTCAAAAGGGATCCAGTATCTGTCTGCCTGGGATGACATGATTGACAGACCACGATGCTTTGCCAGAGATGGTCTGCACCTGTCGCCCCTGGGATTCAGGTTACTGGCTAAGGGTCTTGCCACCCCTATAGTGCCTTTATTAGGCAAAGTTCAAAGGACAAAACCACCACCGTAACAGGTACAAGCATGCAAAATCTGAAGGTAATGCTACTCAATGCTAGAAGTCTAAACTTCAAAATGCACTCTCTTGAGGCACTCCTAAAAATGGAGAACATCGATATCTGTGCAGTAACTGAGACCTGGTTCAAGGCTTCAGAGAGCACCCCTGCAATACCAGGCTACAACTCTTACCACACTTTTCGGCCACCAAAGTAGGACCGAAACACTAAAGGTGGAGGAGTGTCAATATTCACCAAGGATATTCACACCACCAGGCTAGTTGCCCAACACAATACGTCTGAAATTGTCCAGGTGCAACTAACACTAGGTAAGACTGCAATCCAAATTGTAGCTGGCTACAGATCCCCCACCATACCCCAAGATTCTCACTACACCTTTCTAAACATACTGGAAAATATTAAGAAAGAACCAAACACCCTAATACTGGGTGATTTTAACTACCCTGCCATTAACTGGGAAAACTACTCCTTTACCAATACCTTTGACCAACTGTTCTTGGAATTCATAAATTCCAACGCCCTGGATCAACTAATCGTAGTCCCACCAGGGGCTCCAATATCCTAGACCTGGTCATTACCCACATGGGAAATCGATGCTCCACACCTATGGTCAACCCCTCGTTAGTCAGGTCTGACCATAAGCTAATCACCCTCAACATCCACATCCCACCCCCCAGTAAGGAAACCTCCATAAAAAACTTCTCCAAAGCCAACTTCATGCTACTCAAGTCAGAAGTGACAAACTTCATGACACCCATGCAGACGGGAAAACTGCTGAATCCTACACTAAGGCACTGTATGAGCACATTCACTCATGCATGAATCGTGCCATCCAAAATAGAACCAAGATGCTCTCATCCTAAAAAAGGAAGCCAATCTGGTGGCCCCCTGCCATAAACAAACTTTACAACAAAAGGAAGAAACTGTTGTAGAAAAGAGGAAAATCCCAGGATGCAAAAAAACTTCCTTACCAGCCTCAGCAAGAAACTGAGATCCCTCATAAAATCCTCCAAAGCTAGTTACGAAAATAAAATTGCCAAAGATTCCAAAAAGACAGCCACAAGGCATTCTATAACTATGTCAAGAATCTAAATGGCAATGCTCAGATCTGCTCTGAGCTAAAACAGAATGGCATTAAATATACTGATCCCAAGGATATTGCCAATATCCTGGCAGATCGATTCAGTGCCAACTTCACCCCCCCTCTCACCCCCTAAATGGCCCATCTCAATACCAGAAGATTGCCAAATTCCGGTAATAACGGCCACACAGGTAAAAAACGCACTCTCCAAAGCTAAGAATACAGCATCCATGGGACCAGATGACATCCCGGGCTGTGTACTACATGAACTACAATATGAACTAGCACCTCACCTAAGTGTCATGTTTAATCATAGCCTCACATCAGGTTTCATGCCCACTGAGTGGCGCACAGCTACACTTATCCCACTCCACAAGGGGGGATCCACCTTGGATCCCGGAAACTACCATCCTATCAGTCTGACAAGCCTTATCTGCAAGGCCATGGAGCGTATTATCATGGAACTTATAAACAAAGACATTGGCAACCTTCAAACACTGGACCCCACCCAGTTTGGGTTTGTGAAGGGCCGATCTTGTCTCCTGAACCTGACTGATTTCTTTGAATCAGTCTCCAGAGCCATGGATAAGGGTAAGGTGGTCCGCACAGCCTATATAGACCTTGCCAAGGCCTTTGACACCATCCCCACTCTGGAATCATAGATAAACTTAGTAAGCTGGGCATTAATCCCTACGTCACCCAATGGGTTGCTAACTGGCTTACTGATAAAACCCACACTGTAAAAGTAGCCGACTCCAAATCCAGCTCCAGACAAGTGACAAGTGGAGTACCTCAGGGTTCAGTCCTGGGACCGCTCTTGTTTGGCATCTACTTCTCTGAAGTACAGGCCAACACTAAGGGACTCTGGATAACAAAGTTCGCAGATGACTGCAAACTGGGAGCGATTATTGAATCCCCAAATTATGTGGATACTCTACAAAAGGGCCTTACAGAAACAGATGCTTGGTGACAGAGCCATGGGCTCAAGCTCAATGCCAAGAAATGTATAGTTATCCCCTTTGGGAAAAAACATGTATCCGTGAATTACCATATAGGTGGCAGTACACTAAACATCGAAAGTGTGATAAGAGACTTAGGGCCACAGGTGGACAGTGGTCTCACCTTCGATAACCACATCGCCACAACAGTCAGGAAATCCTTCTATGTGGCATACCTCATCACTAAGGGCTTTTCATCCAGAAAAAAGGAGGTCATTGTCCAACTGTTCTCATCCCTCATTAGACCCATTATAGAATACAACACCCCATTTGGTATGTACCTCTCAAGACATCTGCAACAACTGGAAAGGCCACAGAAATACCTCACTAAAAAAATCACATGCCTAAAGCAGATGCCCTACGCGGACAGCCTTAAAAAACTCCAGCTATACTCTGTTGCATATCGTCTGCTCAGAGGCGATCTCTGCTTAACATACAAGGCCATGTCAAACCCAGAGCTGTTGGACATGCTACACTTAATGAAATCCCAATCCCTCAGAGCCACATGCTACAGGGATCTAAACCTTGTCATCACAATAAAGGAAACATGCTGGAGGGATAGGTTCCTGACCCAAAGACTCCCCAGACTCTGGAATAGATTGCCCATACATGTCAAGCAGAGTGCTTCTTTGGCCCTCTTCAAAAGGAACCTTGACGATTGGATGGGATAAACGAAATTCACCCCGGGGATCACGTCAGTCACCCTGCTAGACAGGGGTCCAGGGAAGTAAATAGTATGGGAAGAAATAGCCAGGGAATTGTTATGGCTAGGCTTGTATAGGCCCTAGGGCTGATAGCCTAGTACCAACCTATGAACCTATGATACACTTTAAAAGAAAGTAAGCAAATGAATAAGAAAATATGATTGCTTAAAAAAGTACTTGGGGATATAAATATCAACTTCAGGACCTCGGACGTTGAGGAGAGGCACCAAAAGGAGCTGATGGTCAACAGTCTGGAGAACAGCAGCAAAACTTTGGTGCAATTTATGAATATCCGATGACCTGTTATTTACCTCTTTTACAGTAACACTCATCAGTAATAAAACCATGCCCCCAAGCATGCGTAAAATCACGTCTATATTACCTTATCATACGATCAAAAGAGTGAATGCTCTTTCATCGTACCGATAAAGGTCTAAAGCACAAAGTAATCGAACATACGGAACAGCAAATGTTTTCCCAGGGAAAAAAATTTGCTGTTCCACAAAAAAAAAAAAACTTAAACACATAGTGAAGTGGGGGACTTCACCCCCCACACCTCCCCTACTTAAATATACCAACTCTGAGATCACACTATAATGGAGAAATTGGCAAAGTCCTGAAGAAGGCCCACCAAATTTTTTCCCTGGGAAAAAATTAGATGTTCCGAGACTACGCTATTTTGCCATTTCGACAGTATCGGATCGACGAAATAGCTTTCGCTATTTAGTCCATGCGAGACTGTAATATAGATCCATAAAATCTATGGGGTGATCCTTCTTTGAGAAATAGCCAAAATCACTCCTCACAAACTGCATTAGAATATGTTGCATATTGGATGGACAGCTGGGAATAGAAAAGGCAAAACAAAAGATAGTAATTATCCTTTTTCAGGACAGGATATGGTATATAGGGTAGAAGGTGAGGTGCTGTGTCAAGAATGATACTGTACTCCTTTCCACAAAAGCCTAGAACAGGCCATGTATATCTGTAATGGAAACCTTACTTGATAAAGTGTTGTAGACCTGTTTAAGGGAACTAGAGTATATCAATTATTTTGGCATATGCCTCTACTTCTCCCACTGTGAACTGCAGATAGTAAGATTATTATCAGGAAGCTACAGCTAGATACTAACATTCCTGCCCCAACAAGTACAAGACAACTACTAAATTGAAAAAAACAAAAACAGAACCCTACAGATGCACACAGATATGTACACATGCATGCATGTATGTGTGTGTGAGTGTGTGTGTAGATATATACATATGCACACACACACACACAAGCACACACACACACACAAGCACACACACACACACACACACATATATAAAATCACAGAATTTTAGCTACATACACAAATATACAAATGTGTACCTAACAGTTACATGACTGTTAAATGACCACAAAGCCTGTGACAAATCCCACGTGTCCAAAAGAATTGAGCCACTCTGACGACACCAAATACATCTAAAAAACACTGAATATCTGACAAAATATCAACAGACATACTGAAATAACTGCTCACACAAAGTGCAATAAAACTGGTAACCTGCACAAATGAAACTACACTAAAGTGTATTACACTTCTTAATCCTAAAAACATTACTATAAACATTTTTCTAAATATATAATTTCTAATTATCTGGCACACAGCACTAAAGATGATAGTTATAATTCATCACATCTTAAATAACAAATCAAACATAAAAATGTTCACTTATATATAATATCCAGCTTTGTAGTAGAATAAAGTTGTGTAAAGAACAAATTTTTCTATATAGTGTATTGCTTCTCCAAATGAACTCCACAAAATCTACCTGCTACGTAAGCAACAAAACACAGCAATTATCCCTAACATTTGCTACAATAGGACTATAATAATAATAATAATAATAATAACAATAATGTTAATGCACTAACTTCTCATCCAACCCTCTCGTCTAACTGCGTGTCAAATGAGTAGAATTTTCTAGAAAATGGCAAAGAGGTGCACCCTCCAGACAATAAAAAAATAAGTAAATCTGCCTTTGTTTCCCCCAGGTTAACTATTTTGTGATGAATGCATTACTTAGTTACCAAAGTTGAACAAATAAATGCATTTAATGAAGTAAGAGATTTAAATAGCCCATTATCAAGCTTCTCATTCAGTGACGTCAATGTCAGTAAGAGAACTGAAAACAGTGTAATTAGTGCCTCGTTAATCTGAATATGACCATTTACACCTAAGCAGGCACCAATTGTTTAATCTACTGTCCAAGATCAAAAAGGGTTTAACACATAGTCAAGGATGATGGCAGCAAAACTAGAATAATTTGCATGCAAATTAGAAGTTATGTACCTACCATAACGTTCCATGTTAGTTGTCTTCTCTCGCCTTCTTTCTTGCTGGATGGGTTCGGAGCCGATCCTCGGCTCCGACTCGGCACTTGCTTTAGCTCGAGAACTCCTTTTACCAGCTCGAGGCAACCCTATATCCCATGATGCAAGGCGGAACTACCTCAGATCTCGTTTGGTAGCTAACTTACCCTGCTAAAGACTATCCTAACAGAATTAGGAACAATGGTTCCTAAAGAAAAATCCTCCTAACAATGTACCGGAGGAAACAATCTAATAGGAACTCTCCAAGATCTGTCCAGGCCAGGGGGAAGGAGGGAGGAAGAAAGAAGAGAGAAGACAACTAACATGGAACGTTATGGTAGGTACATAACTTCTAAATGTTAAGTTGTCAATCTCGCCTTCATTCTTGCTGGATGGGACCGTCCTAGCACCTGTATCCCGGGTGGCTCAATGGAACAGACTCTTGAGAACTGTGGAACCAAAACTGGCCCTATCTCTAGAGGCCAAGTCCAACTTGTAATGAGAGACAAAGGTATGAGGCGTGGCCCAAGTAGCTGCTGCACAAATGGTATCAATAGGTAGTCTATCCTGAAAAGCTGCAGAAGTGGATAGACTCCTGGTTGAATGTGCTTTTGGCTTAGAAGATAGCTGTTTGCCCCTGACAGAGTACACATAGGAAATAGTGGAAGTCAACCATCTGGATAAGGTCACTTTAGATACTGGAAGACCCATCCTGTTTTCTGCATAGGAGACAAATAATTGGTCCGATTTTCTGAATTGTTTAGTTCTATGCAAATAGTACCGGAGCTGACGATGGACATCCAAAAAATGCAGTTTCTGTTCAGCTCTGTCGGAATAGTTTGGGAAAAAGACTGGTATGTCTATAGATTGGTTAATGTTGGTTTGAGATACGACTTTGGGAAGAAAGGAAGGGTTAGTTCTTAATGATACCCTGTCCTTATGAAAAACCAAATAAGGGGAACGGATGCAGAGAGCTTGAATCTCGGAAACCCTTCTTGCAGAAGTGATAGCCAGTAAAAATATAGTTTTCCAGGTCAATAACTTCAAAGAACATGAAGCAGACGGTTCGAAGGGAGGTAGTATCAAGGATGCCAACATTAAGTTTAGATCCCATTGTGGAGGAGGATGCTTTATAGGTGGTTTTAGGAGGAAAACTCCTCTCAGAAAGGCCTTGCATAACCTATGAGACATAATGTTATTGTCATGCAGGCCAACATGATACTAGAAATAGCAGCCAGTTGTACTTTGACTGTAGATGACGAGGATCCTGAATGAAAAACCTCCGCCAGGAAATCTAAAACCGAATGTACAGGAGCAGTAAAGGGGTCAATATTTCTGGAATTCGCCCAAATAGAAAAGCCGCCACTTGCTAGCATAAACAGTCCTAGTGGACGACTTCAAGGAAGAGACTAAAATGTCTCTGACTGTGTCCGAAATCATCGGTAGCCTGGCTAGGGTAGGAAGTGGAGCAACCAAGCAGTGAGGTTGAGAGAATGAATTGCCCGGTGCTGCTGACCGATTGATGGATCAAGAGATCCGGAACTGGGTCCAGATGCCAGGGCTGCACCAGAAGGTGACGATGCAGAGACGGAAACCAAATTTGTCGAGGCCAATATGGGGCAATGAGGATCAACTTGGCTCTCAAAACGGTGGCTTTCTGAATGACTTGTGGAATCAAGGGAAAAGGAGGAAAAGCACAGAAGTCCCCGGGGCCAATCCTGGGTTAGAGAGTCTCTCAGAGGTTGGCCTGGAAGGGGAAAGAGTGAAGAAATCGGGGCACTTGTTGTTTTGAGGAGTAGCAAAAAGATCGCAACAAGGAGTGCCCCACTTCAGAAAAATCTGATCCACTACAGATTGATTGAGAGACCACTCATGAGGCATCAGAATGGATCTGCTCAGCCTGTCCGCTAATAGGTTGGACCTGCCGGGGATGTGCGTTGCTATCAGAAACCGCTGAGAAGAGATCACCCACTGCCAAAGTCTGAGAGCTTCTCGACATAACGGATAGGACCTGGTCCCGCCCTGCTTGTTGATGTACCAGACTACGGACATGTTGTCCGTCTGTACTGCAATAGTCCCCGTGGGAAGAAAGTCGTTGAGGGCTTGCAGCGTTAAAAGCACTGCTCTCATCTCCAGGACATTTATGTGCAGATGGTATTCTATGGGTTGCCACGTCCCGTGGACCATCCTGCCCTGATAATGCCCCCCCCACCCGATCAGAGAGGCATCCGTAGTGACTGTGGCAACTGGAGGAGGGGGAATAAAGGGTCGGCCCTGATGAAGAAGAGGGGAAGATATCCACCAGTTCAGATGAGCTCTGCACGACTGTGTTACCAAGATTTCGTGCCTCATCGGGAGACTGTGGTACGACCACTGCGTGAATAGCATCCACTGCAGAAGACGCATGTGGAAACGAGCCAGTGGTAGAAAAACAATGGCCGCAGCCATAAGACCTAGAACCTTCAGTATAAATCTGGCTTTGATCTTGTTGCTTTGCAAAAGAAGCCGAACAAATTTTTGGATGTCCAGAATTCTTTGATCTGTTAGTCTGGCTAACATTTTGACGGTGTTTAATTCTGCGCCTATAAAGGTGATAGATTGGCAAGGCAGCAGAGAAGATTTTTCGAAGTTTACTGAAATTCCCAAACTGCTGCAAAGCTGTAGAGTGTAGTCTCTGGACTGAAGAAGCTGACACTTGGTGGTGGCGGAGAGGAGCCAGTCGTCCAAATAGGGAAACACCTGGAATCCTCGACGTCTCAGATGAGCTGTGACCACTGCCATGCATTTGGTAAACACTCTGGGGCTGAAGTGAGGCCAAAGGGCAGGGCTCTGAATTGGTAATGACTGGTCCCTAGCCGGCGGAGAAACCTTCTGGGCCTGTGAATCTTTATGTGATAGTACGCATCCTGAAGGTCTATAGAGCACATCCAGTTGTCCTTGCCCAGAAAGGGCAGAATGGACTGAAGCGTGACCATCCGGAATCTTGCCTTCTTGACAAATCTGTTCAGATTGCTCAGGTCTAATATTGGTCTCCAATCTCCCCTTTTGGGGACCAAAAGAATCTGGAGTAGACGCCGGATCCTACCTGGTCTGCTGGCACAGTCTGGGCGGCTCTTTCTAGGAGCTTTGAAACCTCCTGTTCTGCCAAATCCCTTTGACCGGGTGAGATGTCTGGAAGGGATTGTAGAGGTCGGGAAACCTTTCAAAGGGGATTTTGTAACCCTCGGATATAATCGACTGTACCCACATCTCTTGAGATAGGGATTGCCAGGCTACTGGGTACAGCGAAATCCTTCCCCGACTGCCTCCAAGGGTGGACAGTCGGGCAACACCTCAGGGATGCTGAAAGGGCTTCTCAGGAAGAGACTCCCTGTTGCCCTGGTTCTGAGGACCCCCTGCCTCTAGGGCGTCTATTATTGTTACCCCTCTGCCTCTGGGGGTAAACTGACCACGTGCCCGGTAGCTCCTTGGGCTTTACGGAACCACATCTTCCCCTTCTGACCCTTGGGGTATGGTCTAGAAGGGTGGAAAACTGGACTCCAACGGCAGAAAGAGTTTTGCCGTCCTGCTCACACCTGGTCAAGGTATCCTTCACCTGTGGTCCGAACAAAGCCGAACCATCAAAGGGGTATTAGTGAAGGACGCCTTAAAGGGGTCCATAAAATTACAAAGCCGCATGCAGGCTTGGCGCCTAAGAGCAACTCCTGTGCCTGCGGCCCTGCTCGCTCCATCGGCCGCATAGGATATGGCATGGAGGAGTTAGATATGGAATTCAGGATAGCAAGCTGCGAGGCAATCTTTTCCTGAGCCCCAGCAGCAGAAGGATCCTGGACTACTTCTCCCAGTTCCTTGAGAACATCTCGTTGAAGCCTGGTGAAGTGACAAAGATAATTCAGCGAGCATAGCAAAGGTCGCTGAAGAAAACATCCGCTTTCCATACCTGTCCATGGTCCTAGAGTCCTTATTAGGAGGATGGACAGGTACTGAAGGATCCGCCAGTTCCTTCTTAGTGGCAGCCGCCACCACCATAGCATCCACCGAGACACCCTTGGAAAGGAACTGTTTGTCGAAGGGGCCGTGATGAATTTGGATGGTCTTCTGGGGACAGGTTCCACAGAATCTGGAGCCCACGGCTTACGAGCCACTACCTGCATAAGTGGGTCGAAGGCGGAGACACCCAGGAGGTGGAGGGTCGGGATCCAAAGCCTCCAGGTATACCGACTCATCCTCGGAGGGGTCAATGGAGGCCAATTCCCCTCTGTTTGAGGAGATCAAGGATGTCTGAAAAGGAGACATCCTCAGAGGGGACGTGGGAACCCCAGACTCATCTAAGTCGGTATCAGATGTAGCAGACTCAGGAGTCTGTGTGTTTCCTCTTACATGTCCTCTTCGAGGGGTTCCCCTGCAGGATCAGGAGAAACCTCGGAAGAGGAGGAAATTCCCAGTGGGGAAACCTGGGGCGATGGATCCCTGGGCCTGTGAGCAAGAGGTTGGCAAGAGGCATCTGCAGGCACTGAAGAGGGAGGAGCTAGAGGGATGGACCGTTGACCAGGCTCAGAGGCCAGGACACTCCTCATCACCTCAAAGGCTCCTCTCCCCGGGAGGCCGGAACACACCGCTCGAAGAAACAGGAATGGCGGCTCCAAAGAGAGAAGGCTCGAGGCGATGTCGGCGCCGAGCTTACCAAGCCGAAGCCCGAGAGGGAGGCGGGTGGGACAAGGGTCCGATGCCACTAGCCCCTCGAGCAGACAGTGGAAACTACCGGATCCCTCCAAGGAAGGTCTCAAGGAGATCGGAGCCAAGGATGTATCGGCTCCGGCATCGAAACAGTCGCTGTCCCAAGAAGCTCCGGCTCCGAACTGCGGTGTGGAGTCGGAGGAGGAAGTTCAAGGATTGGGACTATAGCCGAAGTCTGTTGAGACGGGCTATGGAGCATTTGGGCCAGTGCCTGAGACTTCAACAGCCTGCTTACCACCCTCTCTAAATCGTGGTCAGACAGCCTGGAAGATCTCGAAGATCGGCTCCGATGGCTCCGCTCCGACAAAAGGGGAGACCCCGGCAGTGGATACTCAGTATAGAAGGGGACCGAGATCTCTGAAGCCATCGGGAAGTCCCTTGAACTCCAGATGGAGCCGAGGATATCTCGGCTCCGATGCTGGATGAAGTGCCGGCTCCAGCCGGAGCCGACAAGGCCACAGTAGTCAGGGTATCGGTGCCGGCCGGCGCCGAACCCACTACTTGAACAGAAGATGTATCGGCTCCGACGGAGCCACCGGAGGAGGCTTGGACACTGTAGCCTGAGCCTTCGGTGGTTTAAGAGGTTTTCCTGACCCTAATTTAGGAGGAGAACCTTCTGGCTTAAGTAAGCCTCGGAGGATGAGTTTATTCCTCCTTTCCTGCAGGACTCTCTGGCTAAAAGCATGACACAACGCACAGGAGTCCTGCAGGTGCAAAGGCCCCAGGCAATAAACACAAGAAGTGTGACCGTCTGTCAGAGACATTTTCTGACAGCACTGGTCACACTTCTTGAAGCCTGAGACCTTGCCTTCCTTTGACATTCTAGGAGGATGGAAACACAAACAATCCCAACAAACACACAAATTAATCCCTTACACAAACACACAGGAAGGGACTAACCAATGGGGAATTAGGCCTGACTAAAAAACTTTAAAATAAAGATTATAAAAAGTTTGAAAACAAGGGAATAGGGTGGGCTGTAACTAACTACAGACTAAACTGACACTAAAAGGGAAAATAAAACCCCTAACTACACTTTTTCTTATTTCACAAAGAAAAAACTTACCTCAGCTGGCAAAGGAGACCTCTTTCGCTAAGCGGCAAACGAGATCTAAGGTAGTTCTGCCTTGCATCATGGGATATAGGGTTGCCTCGAGCTGGTAAAAGGAGTTCTCGAGCTAAAGCAAGTGCCGAGTCGGAGCCGAGGATCGGCTCCGAACCCATCCAGCAAGAATGAAGGCGAGATTGACAACTTAATATCCTAGTTTGTCAAGCTTCTCTAACAAAGCACTGTGCCAGGGGTTGACTACAACTGTTATAGTTTCACTGAACCTTTGAGTAAATATGTTAAACTTTAAATGAGAATTTTGTGAGAAGAGTAAAATACATAGAAAATGATAAAAAAAGTTGCATACAATTTTATTTTCAATGTGTATGAACCTTTTACAGACACATAAGCATGGAAAATTGCTTGTAAAAATGTGAGCAACCATAAATTACAACAGCTGTAGGGACAGCTTCTGCCATGAGGGAAAACACATTCTTTTCCAACTGCAACAACCAAAACTTTGTGTCATACAGATAAACAAGATAGTCAAAATTACTAAAGTCTGCTGACTCATCAATTTATTTTTGGTTTTGTTTACCGGGTTTAATGAAAAACTCTTTTTAGTGGTGGCCAGGGAGGAAAGCACCAACATATTACAAACATTCAGTATTTACACTAACAGAAAATTAAGTAACCAACATTTAGTCATGAACATTAACAGAAGCACATATATCTGCTAATTAGATTACATTCATATAAAATAAAGGCAAACTATTACAGTATAAAAAGATACTTATGTGTTTAGTACATGTTGAACATTTGAAGAGGTATATTCGTAAGTTTGTTAATAGATCATGGATCTTGTAATTATTGCTTAGAAATTAAAAGAAATGGAAGTGGGGGGAGGAACTTGGTAGAGCAGAAAATGCTAATGTTGTAGTTAAGCTATGGGGTATTTAGCAAATTCAGAGACTATTATATATGCCTGTCACAAGGTTTCGAAGTACAGCGGTGGGCTCCCTATTCAAATGCCAGCACTCAAAATAACAAGTGCTGACAGGCTGAAAAAAAGTTCAAAAACACAAGAGAAGAGCGTATTTTGAAAATTGCTGTTTTCCTTAAAATTTCTTTTCCCCCTGCAATCCCCCTCACCCCCTGAAATTATGTATACAGACTCCGAGATTGCCATACCTCAAAGAAAATGGGAATATTCTTTGAAATGGCACCTCAGACTTAGTATATGTAAATACATTCTTTCTGCCATTCAATCTCCATGTTTCAGACTCGCTGTAGTGGGTCCCAGCATTTCAAATGGTTACCATAGAGGTGGGGTGGTGAGCAGTATTACATAACCTATGAATATGGCTTGGAGGTGCTAGTAGAACTATTCAGGTATTTGTGAAGACTGTTTGAGGGGCATATGGTTGTAAATGAGGAGAAATGGTTTGATGACATAGCAAGCTGAAGATGACAGTTATCCTAGAGATGTACATGAACAGATCCATTGATTTTATATGTCAAGTTTTAGTTAGATTTCAATGTGTTTATATTCAGAACAGATTTCAGTGGTAATGGGATGTGGTTCCATAGTTTAGCTACACTTTCTGAATATACAGAGTCACCTGCAGTATTAGATGATTTGGTTATAGCGATTTTTCTGTAGAGTGTAAAGTTTAATTGGGGGAGTAGTGCTGTATTAAGTTGTTAAAGGCTGGGCAATTTTCTTGCTTATAGATGAGTCTGTTTTTGTAGTTAGCCAAAAAAGAGTTTGGTGGGGTGGCAGTTCTAAGCACTTTAATTCTGTAGTCTAGGCAGTGTGTATTCTAGTTGGCTGTTTTAGTATAGCATTAAATAATTTTGGACATTTATGAGATTTGAAGGTTAGTGAAGACTGGAACACCATAGAGGAGAGATGGCAGTAAGAAGGAAGAGCTTTCTGGCTATGTCAGTAAGGTAAATCTGTACTATGTGTAAAGTACCTAGTTTTGTGTGTGTTTTTTAATCACGTGATACAAGGTGGTTGAATTTCAACTGCTCATCAGTGATGACAGCCGGTAATTTTATGTGGTCTTCTTGTTCCATTATGGTGGTCTTGGAAGAGACAATACTGAATACTGTTGTTTTACCAGAGATGTGTTTTGGGGTAAAGAGCAATAATTCAGCTTTTTAGGGTTTAGAAGTAGTTGTGAATTATTTAGCCATGTTCCAGTTGATAACAAGGGTTGTTGTGTAAGGTCTTGGAGTTTCGAGAGATTTAGCAGAACATATTAGGGTCGAGTCATCAATTTATTGAACTAGGGTAGAATTGTTTTTAACAGTGTAGGTGTCAAAGATGAATATGTTGAATAGAATGGGGCCTAGTATAGATGCCTGTGAGACACCAAAAGTTACTGCCAAGAAGATGGAGAAATGTTTCCATTTCACTGCTTGTGCTAAACCTTCCTTTCAGAGTAGAACCTCACTGTGAAACACTAAATAAGGCAAACTGGCTTACTGTAACAATCTCAGCAATATTGTTGCTCTCTTCACCAACCTTTAAACTACTGTACATAAATACAATGCATTTCTCTCTCTTTTCAGTAAAATGCAAACACATAGGGCAGGGCAGAAGGACAGTTTGCCCCAGACATGAGCTGTTAGGGGTGTTGTTGTAGGTGAGGTGGTAACAAATGGTCCCTGCCTTTTTTTGGTATTCTGCTTTGAGATAACTTTAATTTTTCACCTCTAACTTTAATATGGAGAGGGTGCCAAATGGGGACATTGTGCAAGGTGCTATCCAGGTTTACAATTAATTTCCCCAACATGACCTCAAAAACTCCAATGAGCACTATTTGTCTTTAAAGGATTGATCAAACTGTTGGAGGAAAAGGCTTCTCTGTAAGTTAGTCCCTCCTATTTGAAACCATCAGCTACAAAACATTAGAAAAGAAACAAAGTATACTGCCTACAGGAAAGGACTTGAAGCTGCTTGAAGATTAGAAGGTGGCAGCAGTGGTATGCTTGTACAGGAGATGGTAGGAAACATCCAGGACCTACATACCTGTTAACCTACTGGCAGTTGCAGAGAAGTCCATGGAAAGAATCATGCAGGAAGAGGACTGCATTCCTCTAGGGCAACAACCAATTTCCATGGAAAGAATCCTGTAAGAAGGGGGACTATACTAGCTTTTCATATGTGTGTGTGTGTGTGTGTGTAGTTTGAATGTAAGAATTAGGCTGCCACCAACCACCAGTGTGTCAAATGGGGATGCTTTGGTTAGTAACGCTCATTACAGTGCAATGCAGCACACTCCAATGATTTTTACAGGAAGGACTAACCAAAGACCACCTACACATCTGTTGTTCTAGGCACCTCTGGTCTGCAGCTACAACAGCCCACATGACAAGTTATGAGTGTCAAAGTAAGCTTTAGCTTCATTTTACTGCATAGTACTATGCATGCTAAAGGGATTATAGAATTCTATGTGTGTGTGTGTGTGTGTGTGTGTGTGTGTGTATGTGGGCTGACAGTGTCATCATGTGTGCTTCTGCTTTCTTAATTTTCCCTATGGAGCGTTCAGAGCAGCAGGATAAGATAGACCTGATATCAGCAGGGCATCTGTGGCTGATGATGATGGCAGCACTGATTACCAGGGTCAACAGATGGTACACCTCATCAGGATAAAATGCATCCCATAGTTCTTTTCCTTCCCTGACACAGACTGCATCAATCCCTGACACCACAATCCAACACAAAGTGCAATACCTATGCTTACATCATGGCAGCTTGAACCACACCTCTGGAGAATATGATCTCTGACTCCATACAACTTTCCATAGTACATGCCTACTGTATTCACATCCTGTGACTCTACTCCATCTGTTAGTGTTGCATTCACTATTCGATATGTACCCACACCTGTGCATTTGATAATGATCGCTGCTTTTTTGTCAACCGCTAGCAGGTGCACATGTGTGAATGTTTGTGCATGTGCACACATACGTGCGTGTGTGTGTGTGTGTGTCTTTGTGTCTGTGTATGGTGATAGCTAATATACAGAGTGCCCAGTCCATACAATGCCCTGCATTACGTGAGTGTGATAACACATGCATCATTTTGTTCTTTGTTGTCTGTGTCATGACCCATAGTTGTAGACCAAATGCCACTACTTTGCTAGTGCTGAAAGGTATTGTGCCCATCTCTGCCTAGGCTACAGAATGGCTGATGATGATGATGTGGTATGTTTCTTAGTTGGCTTCTTACTTTGCTTTCTGCTTTTTGTTAAGCCAGTTTGGGAGATTTTGCCAAGATGTTCATCTGCCACTCAAACTGTTTGCAGAGAACCACTGCACATACAACAAAAGTCTTGCTGCACTTTTCTGGACTGTATTGCAATCTGTATTGCAATAACTCTCATCATACAGCTAGAAAATGGAAGTTTCCCTTGGGTAGACCAAACACTGAACCCATTACTATGTGTGTCGAAGCATTTGCAGTATTACAGGCCATTTCTTGCATGGTCCTAGGGGATGAGGGTTGTGGTCATCAACCAATCATATAGGCATATCTGGCACTATCTGTAAGACACAAGAAATAACAAATTACATATAGCCTACTCCCTGGTTGTGTAGTACCGATGTGTATAGCCCTGCTTATCTAGCCTGTTTGTTCACCTACCCAACAGATGATCCTAACGGAAATCTTTTTACATAATCTTTTTTGGTATTGTTTGGACGTGTGTCAGATGTGACAATTATGGGAACTTGTCCAGGTGCCATGTGAACACATTACAAATAATTCCATGGATATTACAGACCACTTGTCAGTTAAGGGAGTAGAAGCCCTTCTTTTTGTTGATGCATCACAGTCACTCTGGACCAAGTAGGATTTGAATCTATGTGTGTGTGTGTGTGTGTGTCTGTGTGGGTGCATGGTAAAGCTACACATACATGTCATAAAATGTCTGCATGGCATTGATACTCTCTGCTTGCATACTGCAAAATAATGTTGAGGAAATGGTTCAGGATTCATAAGGCTTATGCCTGTGATACACCTTTCATGTTCTCTGAAGGTTGTGGAAAGGTTCTTGTAGCTAACATGATTAAAGCTACATATACCTTAGTATCCACAGCAAAGATCATACCACTCACCCCATATGACTACACATGTGGGTGACACAGTTTGCCAATGGTCTCAATCTATTGGTTATTAGCTCGGAATATGTCAGGTGCTGTCTGCATCTCCTCCATTGGCAGAGATGACCAAAATGAATAAAAAGTGTGGGTATTGGCTCTGGTGACAGCCATTTCATGCTGCTCAACTATAAATGCTGCCAATCCAAACATCACTCCCCTCCTGTAAACCACAATTCCCAGTATACAGCAACTGGTATGTGCAGTGTGTCTGCTTTATACATTTCTAAACAAGTCTGCCATTTTGGGTGTCATCATTTGAATACACCATTTGCTTCACTTGCATGGAGTTCTTTAACTCCATTGTCTTATGGCTTCATTAGCATACTGTGCTAGTTTGCCCCTTACATGACCAAACAGTGTCTTAGAATTTCCCATAGCCTGCACATTGCCACTATCAGTGCTAATTTGTGTTGCACAGTGTGGTAAACATCTGTGAATTCCTGACTGTGTATGTTGTTCTGGCTCTCTAACTCTTGAAGATGAGACTCTAAACACGTACAATTTTACATATGACAATACTGAGCTCACATTTGTAGTAATGCAGTTTTGTTTTGACTGAATGAAGATTGCAGGGCATTTTAGCAAATGTTTATGCTGTCCTTTGATAGCACATATCTATTCATTCCTACAGGAGTAGTCACAGTATAGGTAAGCATAGGGGAAACAGTGCATGCTTGTGTGAGTGTGTGCACATGTATGTGAGTACATGAACATCTGTGTATGGATGCGTTCATATGTGCACATATTCATGTGTGTACATGTGTGTGTGTCTGTGCATATGTGTGTGCATATGAGTGTGTGTGTGTGTGTGTGTGTGTGTGTGTGTGTGTGTGTGTGTGTGTGTGTGTGTGTGTGTGTGTGTGTGTGTGTGTGCAAGTGCATGTAGAGGGACTGCCTATATTAACTCAATGTGTGGGCCAGTAGGATGAACACTACTATTGTCAGGTCTGACAGTGCAATGTTTGACTCTGAAACACATTAATGAGATGCTAATGAGTTGTTTCTTTGTGTAGCTTTACCATGTTTATGAATTGAAGATTTTCTCTGTCCCTTTAATTAATTAACCCACATAGTCTAGTTATCATAACCAGAGAGAATCTTTCTGAATCAAGCCCTTGAAGGAAAAAATCATTGATTCCTTCAATTTTAACTTGACTTCCATGAAGTTCAGATGCAAAAGAAATCCAGCATACAGCTTTGCAACCCCCTCTCCCCACAAAAAAACCCAAAACATTCATTAGTATCTATGCAGTACTAAAAGTACCAAGCCTGACAGCTTCTTCGTTTGGCTAAATGGAATTGAAAGTCCGGGCACATTTAAATAACAAAACATTAACATGTGTTCAAATAAATAAAAGCAATATATATTTATTTATTTATTGACATTTGATTACTGGGAAAGTCCAACTGGGTGGGGACCCATTTTCAGTGGACGCCTGAAAAGAAAAGCTCCTCATTCAACAGCTCACCATAATATTCAAATTGAAGACAACAGCCAGCATACAGAATTTATGCAACTAGACAAATATATATTAAATCACCATAACAATAGGGATTTCAGCTGGAGTTCCAAATAAATTGACAGATAAATAAATTAGCATTCATTTCATTTGCTTCAAACAATGCAAAAGCAATCTAATACAAAATTAATTCTCAGCAAGCTTATAATAAAATACCCCAAATGTATTTAATTAATCTTCAGTAAAATATGAAATCTAACAACAGATAAGACTCTGTCCACATATAACAAAATTAGTTATTAGGAATAATTAAGTCCCAGTATAAGCAAGTCACCTGTTGTACTAAACCTCTTTTTTTTTAACTAAGACATTATATGCTTTATCATTACTAATAAATGTAAACACTGTAGTGTGGTGTGCTTTGATATATTTGACAATGTCACTAATTTCCTTATGATATCTGATATCACTTCAGTGTTCACCAATCCATACTTTAAAAGATCACATGTTTCTTTCCTGTGTAAATTGCACTATAAACACAGGTAGCCAAGTAGATTATTCCTTCAGTTATACAAGTAATGAACTGGCCAATACCATATGTCTTCGTTATTTATTGGCTGTAGATTAAAATGTGCTCTATTCTAGTCTACATTTCACACAATTGTCACAAGGAAAACATCTAACCATTTTAAGCAATTGTGCTTATCAGTGTTAGCTGGTTCACTTATGTATGCCCAACAATTCACCTTTTCTGTTAACAAGTGCCACTGCCTGTCAATTAACTGCCATATTTTAACGATCTTAAAGAAATTATTTCCATAACTGCTGATGAACTAAGTTAGAATCCCACAACTAATCATGCTACATTTTTATACTAGAGTTGTTGCCTAGATACCAGTTTTGTTTGTCTAATGGCCTTCTCAGTAATATTTCTATCATGTTCACTGTGTATAAGCTGATGAACTTAATCTTTGGTTTTGATGGTTTAGCTGCTTTCATCATTGCAAATATATCTTACCCTCACAATTTGAATCTTAATGATATTGTGAGTAATGTGTTTAGGATGGCAACTAAAAGACAGTAACAATGAAATTCTTAGAGAATGGTTTCCTGTAGGTCCATAAGTAGTTACTAGGCATGTAATCCAGGAGACACAGTGCCTTTAATGCTCCTTTTCAGAATAGAAGACAGACACTTAAAAATAATTGAAAATAACTCTACTTTGAGGATATATTTCAACCCAAATTCAGCGTTTTATTACAGTGAAGTAATGTCATCATTTAAGAACGGCTCCCCTTCTGTACCAACCAACAGTCATCTAGGCATCTGTGTCATATCAATGTGAATTAGGTAAGCATCAGATGTGGCATCAAACAAATAGCGTGTTTCAAAATATCCCATACGTGTTGCCATAAATGAGTGCAAAAATATAGCCGTACCCTGTAATTGTAAAAAAACAGATATCTTGGAAATGCTAAAGCACTAGCTAAATCATTTGAAATGAAAAAGAAATGTTAATCTATGCTTGGTAAATGTCAGCTTTGTTGAATACTTCCAAGCTCCAAGCTCTTTTCATGAGGAATGTTCATGTAAAAGGACTTGAAGCAAAAGTATAAAGAAGCCATCCTTTTAGCACTTACATACCATTTACCAGGTGTAGAAATTCTGTTGTATTCTTGATGCAGGTCCTGATGAGGAACAAAAGATGTTTCCATTTTATCGCCAAGAATAAAGAAATGGATTCAGTCAAAGAATGGTTACAAAAACAATTAGGAAGCCAGTTTCACCATCGTGTTCTGTGTATTTTTGCAAGATGTTAGTATTAAACTGAGGGGTTTATTTGTGTGAGTTGTTTTAAGTGTGTAAAGCTTGCTGTTGCTGTGAAGGTTTCTATTGAGATGTTTCCAAACACACACACACACACACACACACACACACACACACACACACACACACACACACACACACACACACAAACTTAGACCAATCAGTGTGCAGAATACAAGAAAGTTTCCATATATAAACAACTATCTTGCCAAAGACAAAGAACATCTTCCATATAGAAAATGTAACCATTTTATCTGCTAGTGTTGGACTGGCCTAAAAAGAAAAAGATATTTCCTAAAAAGCCATAGCCAGAATATATATGAGGGAAATCGTCCTGAAAGTGAATGCACCCCCCCCGCCAGATCAGGAATATTAAAAATTCAGATAATTGTGTGCACATCATAATGAGGGACATTGACAAAGATGGAAAAAGAAGTATGCAAACTACTCAAGTGTCAGTATTCCTAGAATCAGGTGTAGAACTGAACATTGTTAATTGATCCATTTTCTCTTGTTTGCATGCAAAAAATATTTTGAAAGGTCTATAGTTCATCACATTTTCCATATACGAGAACAAAATCACTACCAATCATCTCAACATGCAAGACTAAGAACATATATAGTCAATGGAAATGATAGACCGTTTTTAAGTGATATAAATGCTGAGAATCAGAGACCAGTCAAAACACAGAATTTACTAAGCAACAGTCTGATGCAAAATCAGTAGCAGATGCTGTAAGAGGAATATTTACTGGTAAAAGAAGTTGAAAAACTTTCAGGTAGGCTGCATATGGATTAACTCAACTTGTTCATCTGCTTCAGATATCAACACAATATAAAAATACACTAGAAAACAGTGAAGCAGCATACAGAGCATACAGAGCAGTAATCATACTGACCACAGTTTTTTATTTAGTGAAACGATCAATCCTTTTTTTTTTTAAACGGTAAAAGCCAATGCCATGCTGCATCATATTGGTAAATAAGTCAGGAAAGAACGCACGAGCCTTCTGGTCCCAGAACTGCAATAGGGTCCCTTTTCGATTCATCTTAGTGCAAGAAATCAGACCAAAGCCTAAAGTAAATGGGGGAACAACTGCTCCAGACAGTGAAGGTCTTCCTTTCAAAACGATCGTTCATTGCGTTCGTTTGGCAATGAACGATCGTTCTAAAAACTCACACACTGAAGTATAAAACAAACAGTTGCAAAGCTGGAGGAACCTCTCAGCCTCTTTCAGACAAAGCCTAAAATAATGGGGGGAACAACAACAATGTGAAAATACAACGATCGTTCATTGTGGTTTCTATGGAAACGAACCACAATGAGCGATTGCTCTAAAAACTACATTATTAAAGTACAGAACAGCTGCAAAGCAGGAGGAACCTCTCAACTTCTTAGTGCAAGTAATCGAGACAAAGCCTAAATAAAGGGGGGAAACAACAGCTCAGGAATGTGAAAATACAACAATCGTTCATTGTGGTTTCTATGGAAATGAACCGCAATGAACGATCACTCTAAAAAACACATTATTAAAGTAGAGAACAGTTGCAAAGCAGGAGGAACCTCCCAGCTTCTTAGAGCAAGTAATTGAGACAAAGCCTAAATAATGGGGGAAGCAACAGCTCCGGACAGTAAATGTTTTGTTTTTGCAACTATCATTCATTGCGGTTACTACAGAAACGAACCACAATGAACGATACTAATGTTCGGAGTAGTTGCAAAGCAGGATCTCTGCCGTCCAGAAATCTGGACATTGTTTAAATATTGTTCTTACAAACTTAAAAGTTGATAAAAAAAGTTTTGCATTAGTATGAATTTTCTGAAGGGTATAAAATTGGAAACTGAATTGTTTGCTATTATTTTCTTGGTTATGATCTGGGACTGATTTAGCAGAAAACCACAATTTTATGAAAACCGGACCTAAGTATAAGGCAAACATCTGGACATTCCGTGATAGGACCATAAACACAAAGCGTAGTTGACACTGGGAACAAAAACAGGACTGGAATTGAATACTGCCATGCCAAGTAAATGAAACAGGACACCGTGGGTGGGGATGTGAGTGACGTGGTAAAGTGGGCGTGATTTGGTCAGCTTTAGTGTGGACCCGAATTTTTAACTCTGGGATTGTCCCTTTAAGCACAGTCTTCTCTATAACAAAAATTTTAAAAACACGCGTTAAGTCTAAGTGTTTTGCCAGGGCATTAGTAATGCACTCAATCAATACTATATACATGCTCCCTTATCCTATGTCTAAGACGTCTGTTGGTTTTCCCTACACAGAAAGATTAATTTATCATCGGGATTTAATCTAGACATCATTATACCTTATTTCTAAAAATATGCCCCAGATGCATAATTCGTCTGTGTTGCCATCTTAAAGACTTCAGAAACGTTTCATTTACCAAACTAGCCATTGGTATATTTGCATAACTGTAAATTGATGTACCCATGGCTTAAGATGGTGACAGGTGGTCTTTTATAGCCGCTTTGTGGATCTTTTTCTCTTATGAAATGGTGATGTTCCTCAATTATTTTAATATTAGCACTTCCTTTCCTTAGGTTTAGTATGAGTACATCCCGTGAAGAGGTGAACTATTTGGATATTAAACTATACAGAAAAACAGGATGGAATGTTTAGTACCACAATATATAAAAAGGAATGTTTAGTACCACAATATATAAAAAGGAATGTTTAGTACCACAATATATAAAAAGGAATGTTTTAGGAATATAGTCTGTTACACAGAAGTATGCACCCGGGACATATTTTTAGAAATACAGTGAAAGGACAAGTTCTAAGGATGTCCAAATTAAATCCCAATGATAAATTCACAGCTAACTTAAGATGATTTGAAGACCAGACTGAAGAATAGGGGTTATAATGACCAAGATTGTTGAGACCCCATTGCATGAGATATACGGCTTGAGATCTACTACAGCCAAGCCTTATTTTTCTTATTCTGATAAGTCAGCCAGTGGATTTGTCTTGTATAAAAAGAGGAATATACATATATATATATATATATATATATATATATATATATATATATATATATATATATATATATATATATATATACACACATACACATACATACACATATATATATATATATATATATATATATATATACACACACACACACACATATACATATACACACACATATATACATATACACACACATATATATATATACACACACACATATATATACATATACACACACACATATATATATACATATACACACACATATATATACATATACACACACATATATATACATATACACACACATATATATACATATACACACACATATATATATACACACACATATATACATATACACACATTATATATATATATATATATATATATATATATATATATATACACACACACACACACACACACTACGTGCTCCTATATATTTTACTAATAATGTTAATTTAGTAACGGAGGCTGTTAAGAAGTATTGGCCTATTCTAACTAGCATTCCAGATATTAGAAAGACAGTAGGAGATAAACCTAGCTTCTCTTAAGAATAAGAAATCTCAAACAATCGCTATGCTATCCAAAGGGTAGGTTATGTAATGTACCATGGGATAGCTCATATGCAACACTCCCTTGTTATAGATGAACTTTTGCACTTATTTTGATTCTTCAGGGACACTCAAACATCCTGACAGAGGGAAGGTCTTCCTCACCTTTAAGTTTAAGGATTTGGTATATCTAGCTGTACGTTTAAAAATGATCTTTCTATGGAAAACCAACAGATAAGGGAACATATATATAGGATTAAGAGTGGGTGTACTACTAATGCCCTGGCAAAACACGTAGTTGGACATGACATAAGTTTTTAAATTTTTGGTTATAAGAGAATTTGGTGGGGACACTGAAATTTGACTGAGGCTACAGAAACCAGATGGATTATTAGATTAAGGGCAGCTGTTGGTATGGGTCTGAATGATAAAGTACCATTGAAACCTCTCCTCAGAGCTACAGGTTTATATAAATTTATTTGAATAGATTTTATGTTTTCTAAGTATTTTATACATATATGTTACAATATTGGACTTTGGATACTTTTGTGTGTGTGCGCTCATTTTTATACTTGTATTTATGCTGTGCCTTTAAATTATTTTTGCTTGTTAATATGTTGCTCATCTGATGTTACATTGTATCTTTTGATTGGTTACAGGTTGACAGCCATGTTTTAAATAATGGAGTTTTTTTGTGCGTTTTTTAACGTCTGATGATGCAGTATTTTAACTGTGAAAGTGCTATCATTTACAAAAAATTTTTGTTTTGTTATGGAGTTCCGTCTTCATTGGAATTCTGAGTAAGGACCGCTGCACTGTTAATTCACTCATATGGACTTGTAGAATAAACAGTGTTCAAAATTTTTTGTACAAGACCAATCATACAACTGTTGCAGAAAATCTGTTCTATCCATTAATATGGTGCCTGTACTCTCAAAATCAATTCTTAACTGACTCTCTAAAAACTTACATGTTGTTTCAGTAACCCAACCCCAGAGTCTAGGGGGGGGGGTTCTGTCATCTATTTATGTGGTTTGGGTAAACCATAAATGAATGGTATTGTAGGATTCTCTACAAACAAATATTTAAAAATAGCATCATCTATTTTATTTTCTGATTGCACCTTCTCTAATATTCTCAATACTTCATTTATAATATTACATTAATTCTTAGTAACGTGTTCATAGTCTGAAGAATTCAACATTATTTTCATCATCGTGTTTACATAAAAGGCAGAATTTAATACCACTACTCTGCCTCCTTTATCGGCATTTATCACTATTACTGTCATTGTTCCTTAAAGAAACAATATCTGATTGTTCACCTTTAGAAAGATTGTAGAATTTCTTAATATTGCGCTTGCTATACAAATCATAACTCTCTTATGCAAATTCAGATACTTGAAAAACTGTATAAAACATACAAAACTACGGGAGGGAGCAGCTACTGCAGCAGTGATCATTCAAAAATCTACTCTTATGGTAAGTTTACTTAAACATGTAACATACGGTAAAGACTTCTGTACCAGCTAGCTGGAATTTTGTAAATAATTACAAGTCATTTGAGAATATTAATATGATTTATATATAAATGTAACAAAAGGAGATACTGCCAGCCCAGCTATCTGGAATTTTGTAAATAGTTATATATCATTTGTGAATACCAGCATGATGCAATTGCTTGTGTTACCAAATGTATTAGAACTATATGTTACCAAATGTATTAGAACTATATGTTATGTGTATATTAAACTACTGGCACAGACATGTGTGTTGAACAGGGTTTGTATAGTACTGAGCTTCAAGGATGTGCCCACAGTGTACCCTACTGGAAAAGAACAGAAATGTATACAAACTATATACCTGTGCAAATGTATGTTTTAGTAGAAACTGGAAAAGAGAGTTAACTTGCAAAACGTCAAGAAAAGTAGAAATTAAAATTGTTTTATGATTGTTACAAAAGTTGGCTTCAATGCAGCAAGGAGACAGGATGTCTAGAACTAGGGTGCGGTCTGCATTGTTTTGTGTTTTGTTGTTTTACATGTCTTCTAGCAACTGCAACATCTGAAGGCTACATATTTTTTCATAGTGCTACAATGGGGAGTTAAGCTTGGAAACTTAAGTCAGGTGACACATCATCCAAGCTAAAGCAGCAGTAATATTTGATATTAATTTAGGAACACTATCAGAGAGACTGGGCATTTTGTATTTTGTCTTGGACCAAGCAAGAACATCCACTCATCATCATCTGCACTTGCCTTGCTATAAAGAATTTAGGGCACAGTAACTCTTTTACATATAGATAGGAATATAGTAAAGATTAGTTCAGAGGTTTCTGTATTTATTTGGGACTATCCTGCAATGTTGGTTTAAAATATTTCCTTTGATTTTGAACTCTGAGGTTACTGTGTTGATTGAGTATTGTCTTCTTTTATTATTTATTATTAAATACATGTAACCCATCTTTGTGGGTGATATTTGTGAGACATATTTAAGCTCTTAGAGTAGTTGCATAAGTATTTGTTGACACTGTACAGGCCACTCCTAAATAGCCTTGCAAGTCTTGGTCAGACTACCATCTGGATAATAGTAACATTACACAGGATTGGACACCCTCTGTAAGGGGCTTATAGTAGCTAATAAGAATGGGTTGGTGGCAGTGGAAACTACCTTATAGTCTGGGCAGAAAGGGGCATACCTAGTAAACCTGTGCAAGCCTTCCCCAGGTGTGTGTGTGTGTTTGTATATAAACCAAATCTCAAAGTGTGCGTGTCAGCTACTTGGGCAGGGACACAAAGCACTGGTTGGACAGAAGGTGCTTGAGGTCTTGGCTTGGCCCCTCAGCCGAGATATTAACCATACAGCTGTGCCAGTGAGGAATCTTATTGGGGATCTGGAGAAAGAGGGAAAAAACAGCCCCAGACTGTGATCTCTGTGTACTCTTAAGGGAAATTGCACTTTACTGTGGGTGTACTTGTCCTCCCAGTGTGTATGTCCCATAGCTGTTGCCAGTGGTGAGGACTGAGGCTCCTTGATTACTGGGCCAGTGCAGGGGCATCACAAATGAAATGTACTGTCATCATTGCAGCAGCAGCCTTATCTATAGGGCTAGACTACCACAGCTTAAAATGATTGGGAGGTGGGAGAGGGAAGGGTTCAGGAGCCTCTGGAGAATGATCCTAGCAAAGCCCATCTTACACTTTGAAAGGGAATCTAGTTTATACTGCTTTGTAAGAGCTGCTGCTTCCAGAATCGAACACTTTCCAAAAAGCTACATATGAAGCTAAAGCCCTGATAGAGTGAGCCTTGACCTTCCCTGGAACATTTCTGCTGAGGTGGAAATAACAAAATGTAATAGTCTGAGACAGTTTTGTTAATGTGGGAACAACAAGGTAATAGTCTGAGACAACCATTTGGAAATGTTATGTTTTGAAGGAAGCTGTCCCTTTTTACCGTCATAAGAAATGAACTGATCAGAAGTTGTTAAAAGATTTACTTCGGTCAAAGATAGCACTAGAGTGGCCTTTGAGTCCAGTGCCAACGGAGAGCCAGACACCGAATTACTTCTCTTTTTATGTTCAGTTTTGTTGAATGACAACAATGGCTTAGACATGGCTTCATCAAAGGAGGATTTTAACAATTCCTTCAGAATCAACTTGTTTTGCCATTCTGCCAATGTTCAACGGCTAAAGCCTTTGTCTATCTTGCAATTAGTTTCCAAATGGGGTGCACCCAAACAATATGCACGTAAAAGATGCCAGTCTGAATTGGGCATCTTTTTTCCACAATTCTGGCACTGTTTGAAGCCCGATCTGCCTTTCTGCTTTCCTGCCATTTAAAAGGAAAAACACACACCACACGTATACTGAAAGGAGAGAGAGAAAAAAAAAGCTACCAACGATGGTAGGGAGAAATGCCAAAAATTATGAGAGGGAAATACCAATGATGGTGCAGGAGAATACCTAAAAGGTAAAAGGGAGGGGAAAATTATCAACAGTGGTAATACAAAACACCATTAGGTAGGAAGGGTAGAGAGCTAATTTACACAATAAATATAAAACACAAGAGAAAAAAAACTACTTAAAAGTATAGAAGCTATGTCTTAAAGAAAACAAAATATAATTGAAGCACTTAGCTGGGGAGTATCGGCCGACTCTTCTTGTTATCAGAGGGGAAAATGAGATCTGAGGTAACAGAGAGAAGGGCACTGTGGGTAGAGTCTTAACTTCAGAGGTTTTTTGGCTGGCTCGAGCAGTAAAATGACCAAGCCGGTTCCAAGGATCAGAACAGGGTCTCACTTGTCAAGAATGAATGAAGACTGACATCATCAGATGATTAGTTTTCAAAGAAAACCTTCCTCTACAGAAGATGCGATATGGTTACCCCACCAGCAGGTCTTTCAACTCAGATACACTTCTTTCAGCAAAACTGCTTTCCATGTTAAGAACCTCAACTCAGCAAGATAAGCTGGTTCAAATGGAGCTAGAGTTATCTTCTCTGAAAGAAAATTTAAGATCAGGGATTTTTTTTTTTAAAATGAAGAAAGCCTTTCAAAAACATTTGCAGATTAGACTACATTGAAAAAGCGGGAGATGCATGGGGAGACATACTGAAATGACAAATGAACCTCGACAAAGGGGCAAGACAGGCCATATGATAGTAACTCAAACAAATACTGTAAAACCAGATAAACACTAGCCATGAATGGGTGATGGTTCTTTTGTTGGCACAGACCACAAAACTTTTTCCATTTGCTAATAAATGACTTCCTAGAAGAAGGCTTTCTTGTCTCCTTTAATACCTGCTGCATGTCCTCAGAAAACAGGTGCCTAAAATCTATTAAGAGCCTGTGATGTCATGAGGTAGTGCCATCGGTGCCAGGGAGAGTAGGGCAGTACATATGCCAGCATAGTTAGCTGGAGTTTTACAAAGAATTTTATGTTATTTGACTATCACAGTGATTTGTACAGCTGTCTGAGTTAAATATATCTGTAAACTCACTTGTGTTAAAAATCCATCAACAGTAGGTCCTGCTAGACAGAAATAATGTATGCATGTATAGTAGGTTGCATTACTGTAACTGATCTAATGTGTATCTTTATCAGAGAACCCTGGAAGGGTGGAACGCTTGAAATTGTGTTATAGCTTTCAGATGCTGTCACAGAACTTAGCAAATATGTGAGTGTATTGTACCAGAGTCAGGTGACCAGAGGTGATATCCTCTAACCAGCACCTGGTTTCTTTGGAACCCTCACAGCAGCACTTTAGAATTTGACAGGAAAGATTTTGGACAGGATATATATCTTACACATCCACAAAGACAGTGACAGACATCATCTGGCTTTTGCTATGGTAAGACACTCAGCACACATCAGCTTGCCTTGCTTAAGAAAGTAGTCAGGGAACATTAATAG
The DNA here is from genome assembly GCF_019279795.1 of Protopterus annectens. NCBI lineage: Eukaryota > Metazoa > Chordata > Ceratodontiformes > Protopteridae > Protopterus > Protopterus annectens. Next base: position 35,373,091 of record NC_056744.1, on the reverse strand, counting down.
TCAGTCAGGGACATTTAGTGAGA
>NC_056744.1:35349571-35372568 GCF_019279795.1 Protopterus annectens | reverse complement strand
ACTGCTCTTTCAGACAAAGCCTAAAATAATGGGGGGAACAACAACAATGTGAAAATACAACGATCGTTCATTGTGGTTTCTATGGAAACGAACCACAATGAGCGATCGCTCTAAAAACTACATTATTAAAGTACAGCACAGCTGCAAAACAGGAGGAACCTCTCAACTTCTTAGAGCAAGTAATCGAGACAAACCCTGAATAATGGGGGAAACAACAGCTCCGGACAGTAAATGTTTTGTTTTTACAACTATCGTTCATTGCGGTTACTACAGAAACGAACCACAATGAACGATACTAATGTTCGGAGTAGTTGCAAAGCAGGATCTCAGCCTCTGCCGTCCAGAAATCTGGACATACAAACTTAAAAGTTGATAAAAAAAAGTTTTGCACTAGTATGAATTTTCTGAAGGGTATAAAATTGGAAACTGAATTGTTTGCTATTATTTTCTTGGTTATGATTTGGGACTGATTTAGCAGAAAACCACAATTTTATGAAAACCGGACCTAAGTATAAGGCAAACATCTGGACATTCCGTGATAGGACTATAAACATAAAGCGTAGTTGACACTGGGAACAAAAACAGGACTGGAATTGAATACTGCCATGCCAAGTAAATGAAAAAGGACACCGTGGGTGGGGATGTGAGTGACGCGGTAAAGTGGGCGTGATTTGGTCAGCTTTAGTGTGGACCCGAATTTTTAACTCTGGGATTGTCCCTTTAAGTGCAGCAGGCTCTTTGCCCTGCTCCTTCCACTGGGGTAATCATTGAGAAATGCTTTAGTTCACAGCTTTCCCTTTGGTCTCCTTTATGCTTACCCCAATTCCCTTGCTGTGACCTCATCTTCTATGTCCACCTTGGATATTGGATCCACATCTAGACCTATATCATTGAGCAGGGATGAAACACCCTGACAACGGCCTGAAGCCAGTTCAGGTGATGGCTCGACGGTCCAGGTTTTCCTTCCCAGTTCAACATATTCTTTTATCCTCTAAAAAGCTTTTCACTAGGAAAATTTATAAAAGTAAATGGAAAAGATTTTCAGTTTGGGTCCTTACAAACACACCTGAACCCTTTCTCTGCTTCTGTCTCAGCAGATCCTGACGTTTTTTGGCTTCAGTTTTTAACAACAGGGCTAGTTAGCCATAATTGAACTTTCAAATTTTCACAGAGGTGTGAGAATCCTTTGGCTTCCTTGAAATTCTGCAAGGCCTTCCATAAGAGTAATTACCCAGGCCCCCAGTGAAAAATCCTATGTTCTGTTACAAGCTCTTACCTACCTCTTTTTGAACCCTCAGCTAAGATGGATTCAAAGTTCTTCTGGAAAAGTTTTTTTTTTCTGGTCACTGTCACTTCTGCTAAATTAGTATCTGAACTCCAAGCTCTCTCTCTGCGAGATCTCCATACTTGACCTTCTATAAGGATGGGTCGTATACAAAACCCATCTTTTTTTACCTAAGGTGGCTTTTGAATCCAGCATGAATCGGGCCACCCAATTTGCCTGTTTTCTTTCCAAAATTTTTAAACAAAGGGGGAATACATGCTGAAACTTCTGACTGTATATCGGCAGCTTAGCTTTGTTCTACATCAGCAGCTTAGCTTTGTTTACACAGAACAACTTCAGAAAAATCGACATTATTTGTATTCTTCTTCAGGGCCAAATTGGGTAAAGTGGCACCTAAAGTGATCCTTGCTAAATGGTTGACTGATTTGTATATCCTTTGTTTACAAAAAAGGTTTTATCCTTTACCTAAGCACCCAGAGCACACACTATGAAGTCATTAGCCTCTTCATCTGCTTTCTGTTTAAGAGCATCCATAGATAATTTGTGTGGCTGCCACTTGGGTCCAGTGCTTATACTTTTATTCCTCATTACAGACTTGGGACATACTTTCCCAGAAAAAGGGCAATTTTGTTCCTCTGTATGCTGTGGTATCCTTCCATGAGGACCACGCAGGTTTATCTAGCTGAGGACTCTGTCCCATCAGTTGAATGAATGAAAATAACATAATCGGATACAAAATTATGCACTCTCTCATAATAATCTCTGCCCAGTTTCATTATTCCTCAACCCCCCCCTTCGTTTTCTTCCTAATGAGAACAAAGGGAAGTCCTTTTTGGGAACCTGGCTGTTCCCTGTTTGGGCTCCAGCCTTTATGTATATCTTTATCTTGCCTTTTGCATAGTGAGATACAAATGTAGAGGCAGCAAACTCGATATGAGGTATGTCATGATGGTGGAGCATTTTGGGAAAGAAAGAAGCTAAGAGAGCTGGATCTGTGAGTCTAATGTAAGTGGCCAAGTTGGATCGGAGGTCTGAGCTGAGATCTATTAGTTGAATGAAAATTAGCACAGGTTTATCGTTAGTGACAACTTTTGTTTTTGCAAATTTAATCAAAATCTGAATTTACTTAACTGCAAAGTAATGAGGAAAAGGCATTATGTATTCTCATAAATGCGACACAGTGCTTGTTTACTTAAGTTTGCCTCTTGCTGCTAATGTTATATAGCTATGGATAATTCCCTTAATGCCTTTGTCAAGTGAGAGTTCCTCTGCAGGACAAACTTTCAATGTCTTGGAGGCATTTTGAGCTGTTATAAAGGCATTATAAACACCATACCATTAGGGAACTTGGTATTGAACTAGAAAAGCGTAGGGTTGTCTTGGTTTCTGAGTTTAGGGCTTCGCCATTCTCAGACTTCTCTAAGAAAAAGGGCTCTGCTCTTAAGGATACTATCAAAAAGGCCAGAGTAATTCAGATCTCTGTTCCAGAGGGATGGAGCCCTGATTGTGAACTAAATAATCCATGTTTGATCTGTGTCTCAGGCCCTAGTGGAGCTGGATGGAGGAGTTTATTTGAGCAAGTTAGGTGGGCTTCATCCATGTCGGAGGGATGGGGAGGTTTATTTTCTTGAGTACACCTTTGTGGTTCATTCCTGGTAGTAAATATGGATGCACGGAATGTTATGTACAGATTGGCAGGAGTGTGGCTGGGTCACTTGCAGTGTTCAGTACCACACAAATCCCATTGCATGTTAATATCTTCGGCAGTACTTCATTTGTGCAGGTAAGTTGTGCCAAATACTTGTGGTTTCAAACTGTGGATGGAGGTAGTCCAGAGAAGGATAGGTGGATTTGGTAGAACTGTGAAGGAGACAATGGGAGTAGAGTAGCAAATGATCTTCGTGTTTCACTGTTGTAGTCCTAACGTTTGGGTTATCCTGCTGGGTAGCCCTCAATCGGCCTGAATACCAGAGGCTTAGTATTTCTGCATCGGTTGCTGTCACTCCAGGACTGACGTTAGGTCATCAGTGGTATAAAAACAGGCAGCCGACACCATTACATCAGCCTTTCTTACCAAGGAACCCAAAGCCAAAGCAGTTTGCACAAGTGCCAGTTGGCCGCTACCGGAGTTTTTGTTTCTGAATTGAAGCTGAAGTCTTCTAAAGCTAAGTACCCTGTTGGGGATCCTTTTTTCTTGCTCTAACCGATGTCAGCAAAAGTTAACAATTGTCTCGCCTGTGGAAAGAAATACCACACTGAGACTTCCATTCTTACTGCGTCACCTGTTTAGGCCCAGACCACGACGTCCCCCGCTGTCGCTTTTGTGCTTTGTTGATCACCAGAGCTATACTTCAGGCCCTTATTGCAGCTAGATATTTTCGCTCAGTCCTCTAATTCCGATATGGCTTCGGTAAGCCATCCAACTATCGATCTTCTGAAAAAACGTAAGGGTAAAGAGAATGCACAGGTCCAAAACTGCCGATGATGCTTTCAATAAGCTAGTCATCAGTTCTCTGGTCCTCAATGAGGTGCTTTTGCAGCCCCTGATGCTTCTGTTAATTCGCAGGCTGCTACCGAAACCCTTTCGGAGTTCAGTATGCTGCGAGACTCTTCTTTGACTAAGGATTCTGTGGATGTCTCTACCTTGGATAGGTCCGGATCCATTGAGCAGGCATCGGCTTCCGAGGAAGTACTTCTCACTACCGATACTCAACACAGACTTCTTTTGCGTTTTCAGTTTTTTTGAAAACTGAGTTTCTAAAGCCCAGGGTTTGAACCACACCCAAACAACCGATGACCCAAGCCCGGGCACCTGCTTCAGTCTCAAATGCTTAAAATGGTGGAAGACCTTATAATGCTTATTAGGGGAAGCCAGGCTACCCCTTCCAAAAGTAAAACTTTTCCCCAGTATAGTTATCTGAACAGGAGTCCGCTGACTCTGATGCATCTGAATATGAAGCTATGTAACCCCTCTCTGCTTATGAGGATTTTGATGCAGAAGAATCCATCCCTTCAGCTTCTCCACCCGAGGACTTTTCCTTTGGGGAAACACTACATACTTTAAGGGAGCATTTCCATTGGGAATGTCAGGACTATCCTCAGTCTAGAGAGACTCTGAATTCTTGGATCTACCACAGCACAGACCTCTGGCCATTCCTTCTGTTCTGGATGTTGTGGATGATGATTTTATGGAATCCAGTCTGACTCCTGACACCCTCTCTCCTGCTCCCAGGAAACCTGACAGGTATAGGGTCCCTGACTCTCTCAAATTTCTTTTCAAAAGTTCTACTGCTGACTCTGAGGTAATCGTTCAAGGACGTAAAGGAATCAAAGCAACCTCTGCTAAGAATCCAACCCCCTCTGATAGGGATTCTCGAGCGTTAGATGGGGTAAAAAAGTATACACCTCTGCTATTCTTGCTGTCAGAGCATTAAATTGTCAGTTCCACATGCTGAAATATCAGCAACATACCATGGGAACCCCTCAAACAAAACAGATAATCTTTTTCTACTTGTGCAGAAAATAGTTACAAGAGTTAATGCATTCTACAAGTCAAGTAACTAAGCACACCTTACAATGTGGTTTTGATGCCCTAGAAGCATCTTGCAGGGCAGCAGTCACCGGTTCTGTCATTAGAAGGCACGCTTGGCTTAAGGAACAGACCTTGCCAGACCATGGGCACGCTTGGCTTAAGGAACAGACCTGGCCAGACCATGTCCAATCCAAATTATTGGATGCACCCTTGAACAAAGACAATTTATCTGGCACCAAGGCAGAAAAGGTCTTAAAAAAAGATGGAAGAAAAAGCTAAATCTATGCAGACTTCTTACAGGTCCATTCTCTGAGGTTCAGCAGGCATTGCCTGTCCAAGCACTGGTCCTTTCCTGTCCCCACCAGGCCAGTTCAGCCCAGACTCAGGGGAAGCAGACGCCCCAAACAGTCCCGGGGAATGCAGAGATCTAAGCAATGGAGTTCCTCCTCTTCAAAAACAGGGAGTGCAAAGCCTTATGGTAAGAACTCACAATTACTTTAAACTTCCACCCTCTCCTTCTGCCCACCTGCTCGTCCCCCTAGAAGAAGAACTCTTTCCATGCAGGCAACTAGGCCACCATTACCAACAACCGCTGGGTCCTCAACATAGTGTCCCAGGAATAGATGTTTTATTTCCACACACTGCCACCCCCAAAAGGGTTTCCAGATCTTCCTCCAAACCAGTGGGCAGAGGCCAAAAAGCAAGTCCTTTCCCTGCTCTCCATGAGGGCCATAGAGCATGTTTCTGCAGACCAGATAGGCCAAGGTTTCTACTCCAGACTCTTCCTGGTACCCGGAAAAGAGGGCACATGGCACCCCATCCTTGATCTATCCATTTTATCTCATTCAGTCTGGAGCAGCTCAGTAAAAGCTGCCTGCTTAATTCCACCATAGGAACAACAGTGCAGCCTGAGGTCATTTTCAGAAAATCTATTTGTAATACCATACAGAAAACAAATGTTCGTAACTCTTTAACTATAAGAGCTAGACTAAAAATGTAAACGTGAAAGTTGTTCTGCAGACACTTAACCTTTCCAACCTTGTAAATGCTGATAGTGCATATCAGTCATTATTAAATATTTGGCAAGGAATGTTGATATTGTGCATATTTTTTGCCTTTTTGGAAAAGCAAAGCACAATATCTTTGTCAATGTACCATGTATACCCATGCAATTTGTATTTAATTTGTTAGTATGAATGTCAGCTTTAAAATGATACCTTAACCTTTACTGTGTGATGCTCCTTTATGGAGATATTCACAGAAATGATTAATATTTCTCATAATTGATAATATCTCATCACCTGTAACAGACAGAGCCTACATATCAGTGTAGAAGTTGTACATCTGAATGTCAGCTTCAAAATGATGCATCATTTGTGTGATCACCATGCTCCCTGGCAAAGATATGGCCATAAAAATGAGAAGTATTGGAAGTGTATAATTTTCATAATTGTACAAGAATAAACAAACTGTGATATCTGTATATGTGTACAGAGCACAGACACAGTTCTTTTACCATGTTGTAAGGAGCAACATTGTCTTCAAAATGAGGTATTACTTGGCACACTGACATGCTCCCTTGCAAAGTTATTTACCAAAATATGAAAAAATCCTAATTTCCATAACCTAGCTCCAAAACAAACGATATCTGCACATGTGTACAACATACAGACACAATTCTTTTACCATGTTGAAACCAGCAATACTGTCTTTAAAATGAGGTACTACTTGGCACATTCAGATGCTCCCTTGCAAATTTATTTACCAAAATATGAAAAAAATCATAATTTCCATAACTTAAGTCCAAAACAAACTTTGATATGCGTACAGGTGTACATCACACAGGGGACAGTTCTTTTACCATGTTGGAACTATCAATACTTGAGTCCTAACAAAACTGATATCTGATGCATGTGTAGAGTATTCATAAGTGGTTGTTTTACCATGTAGACACACATGATTGTAAATAAACGCAATTCATAATAGAGTTTTACTTACTATACTGGTCTTCCTAGGTCATGGGTGTTTCCATTCTTCTCACAAGCTGCATGTTACCAATACTGCATACCTTTCCTCATGCCATTGTGGAGGTCAGTCAAGAATAATGCAATGCCCTCCAGTTAGGTGAATGCCAGCACTCCTGTACAGGTTAAGATCTTTTGCGGTGATGCTATCATGGCAGATTGTAGATCCACCGACGCTGTGCATCACGCCATACATGAACTCATTCTGTACATGTCTGACCTTGTGCGCTGCATGTTGATTATTTGCAGTTTTCCATATCTGGTGAGGAATTGTCAGACCACACAAAATGACATGGCCACCAGGACTGCAGATGTTCAAAAATTGCTCTGATTTGAAACCGTAGCCTTCCGAGTGGTTAACTGATCACATCATTCCTTCCAATGTGCAGCACAAGGATGTCGAGCTCAGGGTAGATGGAACACTTCTCTTCCAACAACTGCAGTGCTCTGCTACAGTGAATACCTCTTCTTGCAATCCAGTATACCTTCACACTGGATGTGGGGAAGTTCAAGTTGTAGTGGTTTTCAGTTACAGAGGCATGGCTGGCAGCCCAGTGAATGTAGTAATGGCCACATACCCACACACTCACTTGTCGTTCTCCTGCTCATGAAGCTATGTCAGTGTCAAAAGGTGGACGAACCTGCACAGGAAAGAAAATGCAAACAGATTACTACTGATGTTTGACAGATGTATTGGAAGACTACATGTGTATCATATGCATTACCTGGTTAGCCCATCCAAATCTTCCATCCTAGCCACAAGGGCAGTATTCTTTGCATTAGGTACATAAGTGGTGATGCTGCAGAGGTGCATACCTACTACACACACGTTTTGCATTAGCATGTTCTAATACAGGTTAGTGGGGAGTGCAGCGGCATTCATTATAATTCAGTCAAAATAGTACAATACTTGGATGTTGCTGAGCCCTTCCTCCTACCACCTAATTTCCACCCATGACTGACAAAGCATGGAAACATGCCTGACTATTGAATATAAGCAGATGTACAGTAATACAAGCAGAAATGTCAAACTTATCTGGTTCATCCATGTTAGAATTAGTGACAAAAGTAATAATTAACAATTATCGTATCTGACCATCCCTCTGGTTACAATAAGACCCAACAGTTTTCCTCAATGCAGTATGTACATATTGTTAACAGATAATAAAATATTCTTGAAAGCTGGATACATAAACAAAAAATTATAACCATCGCTGAAACCTGAGCTATAGATAACCTATACTTGTTACACCGTATCTGTATTACGACCTTCAGCAGTCTGACCATGTATGCACAAACACTTCCCTGGTACACAAATGAATTATTTCCCCTACCAATATCTTCATTACTACATGTTATACACATGTCCCTAAATTAAACATTCACCCAAATGACCCCTTCAGGAAAATGTTGAGATATGCACAATCACCAAAATTATATATACATATATATATATATCTCCCCTACACTAGACTGACATGCCACAAAGCTGACGCCCAAAAGACCGACACCAGAAGACTGATGACAGATGATCGACAAGGTGAAATCCTGACAGCCGGAACACTGACATGGGCAACGTGTGAGCGCGACTCTAAGTGTGCGATAGTGAGGGATTTAGGGTTAGGGTATGGGAAAGGTGAGTATGTGATAGTGACAGATGTTAGGGTTAAGGTGTGGGTCAGGTGAGTGTGTGATAGTGATGGAGTTTAGGTTTAGGGGCGGGTTAAGTGAGTTAGGGTTAGGGTGCGGGTAGGGTAAGTGTGCGATAGTGTCAGACCTTGGGGTTAGGGTTTGGGTTAAGGTTAGTGCATATATAGTTGTATGTAATGTGTAGTTTGTTTTGTGTGTCGGTGTTATGAGTTGTCGGTATTTTGAGTGTTGGCTTTGTGGCATGTAGGGGATCCATATATATATATATATATATATATATATATATATATATATATATGCGTGTGACCAATGTATATATATGTGCAAGTACATTATGTACATATATATATATATATATATATATATATATATATATATATATATATATATATATATATATATATATATATGTATATATACAGCAAGAAAAAAAAATGGGTTTAGGAGGATAGGCAGTTGATGAAGACTGAGTGGGGTTGCTTGCAATGACTCCAAGCAGAGAAAAAACACAACTGACTTGTGCATTCATCAAAGTGATAACGACTTCTGCTTATGTGAATAACGGTGACAGCAGCTGAGACTCTTCCCAGAAAAGTGATCATGACTAACTGCATGTATTGCTAACATGATAATGACCTTCCTTTCATTACTGCAAAGGTATGCATGCTGAGAGAGAGGTGTGATAATTGCTGCACATAACCTATTGAGTAGGCATTCATTATATTACATTGTATAGCTGTAACACAGACTCAGTATCATCAGTAAGGCGAAGACCCTAGTCATTTAGTCAAAATAGTATAACACTTAGATATTACTGAGGCCTTCCTCCCACCAAAATTCCACCTGACTGACAAAGCCAGGAGAAATGCACAAAAAATATGGTAGCTCCATGCTGTCAGTAGTCACCTAGTAATAACCTTTATCTCTGTCAGTATGATCACAAATAGAATAATACAAGCAGAAGTGATGTAACCCAATGTAATTTGCAGACTGACTTTCTATATGTCCCCAGTAACCCCTCCAGTTGTTTGCATTCTGTATGCACAGGGACCAGAATGACACAAATTGGCCCAGCAGTGAGACCATGTATGCACAAGCACCTCCCTGATACACAATGAATTATTTCCCCAAGCAACATCCTCCTAATTATGTCCAGGTATACATGCACCCAAAATGAAACGTTTCCACAAACAAGCCTTCAGTAACATTTCCTAGTATGTGCAACCACCAGCATGAATACTTCGCCCAAGCAACCCCTTCAGTAGAATGTTGAAGTATGCATAATGTCCAAAATTAAAACACTTCCCCAAATGAAACATCTGTAATGTTTTCTAGTATGTACAACCACCAAAATGAAGCATTCACCCAAGCGAGCCCTTTAATATAATGTATGCAAAGCCACAAGAATGAAAGATTTCCCCAAAACAACCATTCAGTAACATTTCCTGGTATGTACAAGCACCAAATGAAAAATTCAGAAACTAACACCTAATGTACAGGTGGGAAATTGCATCACATTATCTGTTCAGTAGACATGCATCATATTCCTTGTTACAGGTGTAATATAAGACGGTCATCTCCCGTATACTCCATGTGTCTGGACTATGGGGTAGGGTTGCAAGACAGAAAAACATCCCAGACATACATCCAATAGAAAATCTGAGTGGTGACCTGAAGAGGGCTGTACACAAGAAATGCCCTCGCAAATTTTGGACCAGCAGATGTCCATAAAGGACATTTGGTTTTCCATGGTTTCACTTGAAACAGCTGACGGAGGTGAGCAAGTGGCCTATGGAAATAATCAGTTTTAGATAGTCAGGAACACAACAGTATGTAAAACTGATCTAAGGGTTTGCAGTACATTCAAACTTGAACCTCTGTCTCAACCAATACAATTCCAAAAATAAGACAAAAAAACAGAATACGGTTAGACATTTCACACTGCCATACAAAGTCATATAATAAAATCACAGTATTCTTCCCTTATAAGGTCCATTATTGAGTACAATGCCCCATTCAGCATGTACCTCACCCATGAATTGTGATCAGATTGCTACTCATAAGCCTTCAGTAACATCTGCTAGTTTGTGCAACCACCAAATGAAGCATTCTCCCAAGCAACCTGTTCAATGATTTATGCACAAGTGCCAGAATGAAATATTACATAAGATGACCCCTTCAGTAACATTTACTGGTATGTACATGCACCAAATGAAACAAGTCATCAGTTTGGTTCCAAAATGGGGGTAGGGTAAATTGTCCTAGTATTGGATAAATGTCAGTACTGGAAAAGATGGGACTTGAAACCTTGAAACCAGATAGCATGCATGCTGAAAATATATCTGTAACATGATGTTCTATAACAATAATAGCTATAAATAAAAAAGTACTTAAAATGTATATAGTGTTCTACAATCTGTATGCATACTTGTCTGCTAACCAAACTTCTTACTTCCTTGCTGTTTTTATAAGATGTAGCACTTCTAAGATTTTAATCCAAAGTACTTTGGTGACTGGTTGGCACCTTGAATTCTGTTCAATTTGGAGTTTTTTTTACTTCTAAATATTTCTTCCTTTCTTCAGATTTACCCAAATTACTTGACTATTTCTATTCATATATGAATTATACCTGTTGCAATAATTTGTCGTGCATTTCTACCTACAATATATTCTGTAAAGGCAGGATTCTATTTGCTAATGTGTGGCATGTCTTAGTAAATGAAAAAAAAAAAAGGTTTTAAAAAATGGATGGATTTGTGGCACTGAATCATGAAGCCCTGACTATAACGCAGGATCGTGAAGCAGCTTGATAGTGAATGAGTTTGCTTTGGAGGTGTCCGTAAGCAGCAAATGCCTGCTTACCTATCTCTGAGCAGATACAGTTGAAGTCTGCAAAGATGCTAGAATGTACTGCTACTAGATATCAGGGAATATGCACCATGTGCAAGGATCTGGCTTTTGTAGCAGCAGGGAGAAACTGATTAAAAAAAATGGAAAATTGACACTCTCTGCATTTGTTTGCACTACACAGTAATATTACACAAATTGAAAACTAATATGTAATTTAGGAATCCAGAATACTAATTTCTATAATCAATTCACTACTGGAGTGTCATTAGGTCTGAACTATTCTTAGATTATAACCTTCTATAGCCATATCAACTAAGTAATGACAATAGAGAGGCAGAGCAGATCTATGGAAAGAGACTAACTTGAACTGGGGCCCTAAACCTAAAGTGCCACACCAAAGTGAGGAGAAAACAGACCCAGTAATGGGCTGCCTCTCCCTGAGGACAGCAAATAAACCATGGTATCTCTGAGGAAAGACAACGAGTTTCAGACGACTACAGGAACTCCAAAACCATAAACTCTATGGCCATGTTGAAGCTGTTGACATTAATTTAAGAAGCATTTTTTGGGTAATAGATGCAATAAAAGTGACATAGCAAATTCTATACAAAGACACACATTCATATACAAGTGCAGACACACACACAAATACAGGTATAGAGATATTTTATTCAGAATGGCTATAGGAATTATTATATTCTGTTGCTTACACTGTCTGATCTGGTTCCATTACTTGAAATTTTGTGTGTCAAATCAACACTAGGGGTGTTGAAAAATGATTAGGAAGACTAAAATTAAAAACCAATAACAGAAAAAAAAAACACAGTGCCCCCCCCCAACACACACTTGAATGAGGAAGAAGCACTCTACACTTTGCGGCATAGCTGTCAAACTCTGCAATACATGATGTGCCAACTCAAACAATACAGAACAGCCTCTTATTTTCCTTCTTCACCCAATAATATTAATAAAAAGAAAGTATTGCTTTCTTGATGGCCCAAAAGGATGCATTCAAGTTGAAAAAGAATGGCTGTTCAAGCAGAGCAATGAAGGTGGTGTCCCTTTGTATCGTTGTGGGTTTAGGAAAGCTAAGTGTCATGCTTGCAAATAAAACTGCAAAACCAAAAGATATTCGATTGCTAAAGGCAAGTTGTTATGAGGTCACCATAACTTATCACCTTGAAAGGAAATATTCTTTATGTTTGGCCATTTCCCCAAAAGCTGTCAGTATTCTTTCACAAGTCGCATCACAGTAAGGCATTCATATCTGAAAACAAACACATGAAGCTGAAAAGAATTTGAAATTCACCTGTCTGATTTTGCCAGAAAACAAAACTTTCTTAGCATGTGGCCTTTTATGAAGACTGTGTCAGTACATGGTCCCACAAGTCCTGTTCTTGTTCACATAATACCAGTCATTACTTAAATTCAAGGATATAACAAAACTACAAAAACAACAACTTCCCGGAAATTACTAATCCGCGTACAAGACACAGTGCAAATGTCACCAAACATTATGTGATGCTTAAGTACTAAACATGTTATCTCCCTTTTTTAAAGACGTAGAAACAACCCGAACGGTAGTCAGAAAACCTAACTAATAGCACACAGAAGACTCAAAAGGACTACAATATTTGCTGCCAAAAGGGTTTATACGAATATAAAATTGTGCAAAACCAACAGCAAGATCCAAAAAAAAAAAAAAAGAAAATAAGCAGTGAATTCCCACAGTAGAACAGTTTTATCACATAACTGTGGCCAGAAGTAGCACACTTGATGCTCGGCTACCCCTTTAAATACAAAATCCTTCAAGCCTAGACTCTGCAAGCTTACTAAACAATAAAATGACCACCAACACGAATCAGTCTTACCAACCAGGTAAAAAAGGACTTAGAAATGGACCGAAAGCTTCAAATAAAAGTTTATTATACCACTCATCCCTAGAATACAGGGAATTGTTATGGCAATTGAGGCTTAATGCCTCAAAATTTCCTGGGTTAAATGACACAATTAGTATGAGTAGTGTCCTTAGACTAAGAAGAGCTAAGTTATAGGTCAATATGTTTTTGTTTTCTACATATTTTAACACTTATGCACATATTAAAAAAATTACTTAATTTTTAGAGCATATCAGTAGTCATTGTTGTATGCATTTAGTAGAGAGCAGAATTTTAATTATAGAAAGTAGAGAATTTCTTTGTATTTAAGATGTAAAGCAGCACAAATTGAAATTTAACCAGGTATTTAAATTTATTTCTCCTATTTTAAATTACACAAATGTTTTTTTATAGAATATAACATGTGTTTCAATGTTTAACAGTATGGTATACATTTTAAATCAAAGTTGTATAACTGTATTTTATGAGGTTAGTTTTTAGTTAGCAAATAAGATAGATTGGTATTTGCCAATTATGTAGTTATATGATTAATTAAAGTGCACTTATACCTAATTATGGATATAAAAGGAAGAAGAGATTTACATAATTTATCTTGACAAAGCCTGGGAGAGCCCGGGTGAAAGCACTTGAGATTAATGTGTTTTTGGTCTGCGGAGGAACTGTTTCGGTTTTTATTTTGTGAGCTGACTAAGAGTATTTTGAGCTGCTGAGTGGTATAATAAACTTTTATTTGAAGCTTTCGGTCCATTTCTAAAGCTTACTAAACAAGCTTTTTCATAAAAAAAAAAAAAAAAAAACAGGACTACACAACAAGCAATACATACCGAACTAATCAGCACAAGCCTGGGAAAAACAGTTATCAACTAATATAAAATTACAGCTACTTCTGTAAATTAACTGCTCAATTTATCTGAATGCACAATCACTGCCATACACACAGTCTCCTCTTATTTCACACAGACATACATTCTGCTTTCATGCATTCACTCACACAAGCAGGCAGACATACAACCACACTCACCCACAGCTTCCCCCACCCCACAAACTGCAAACAAGCAGCAAAAAAACTCATTGTACTTAGATTGAGCTGTTAATTTACAGTAATGCGTCTCCATACTCACTCGCTGTCATATACAGACACACACACAGTCTCCTATTCTTTTACACAGACAGGCATTCTACTTTCATGCATGCATTCACTCACACAACCACACTCACTGCAGACAAGTATGATGCTGGTCTCCATTGCAGCTGACTGGGTTTCGGTGGGACTGCGGCTGTACTCTCTTCAATGCAGCAATCCAAGGGGGCCAGAAAAAAATATATAGCGGTATCCAGTAGCAAAGCAGTGAATGTCTGCAGATGTATGGAAAAAAGAACAAAGCTGCTGTTGGACCCTCTATTTATTTAAGCAGGACAATGGAAACTTAGAATGGGGGTGGAGGTGTTATGCAAGCAGTGGTTTGCATTGTAGGAATCAGATTGGTCGGCACTGCTTCATTCAGAAAACGCAGATGGAGTCCGTTTAGTGTAATCATAAGAAAGGACAGTAAGCATTCCAAGGTGATTTTCTCATAAAAGTCCAATAGGACCATCAGGAAACACCACTCTAAATTATAAGTTGAGACAGTAACTGACAACCTTCAGTTACTTTTTCAACTTATTTTTCACCCATAGCCTTTCATTATGTCTGTAAACTTACTAGTACTGCTGGAAGGCACTCGAGGGTAACAGCTTGCATTTCCAATCGTTTCATAGTGTGCTCGGATGTAAGCACAGAGGCGCTATGAGACGGTACTCTAGGTTAATGAGTTAAACACCTTTCTAGTGATACCAAAATTCAAAATGCTCACCCTCCAACAGCTTTTACCTATGCTTTCCAAGGATGCTTGGTTAGCCACCATAGACCTAAGAGACCTTACCTACACATCCCAATCAGGGAATCATGCAGGAAATACCTACATTTCAGGGCAGGATCTGTGCACTTTCAATTCTCTTCCCTTTGGCTTATCTACTGCTCCCAGAGTTTTTACAAAATGTCTGGCTCCAGCCATTGCTTTTTGCAGATAAAGATATTCAAATTTACCCATACTTGGATAACTGCCTGATTCAGGCAGACAGGAAAAGCTGCTTTAGCACCTGACCTTAGTTATACCCCAGGGAGGTCAGTAGGTCCATGACAATCAATGAAAAGAAATCACAATTAGTCCCCACACAAAAAATTATTCCTGGGAACAAGCCAGCTGGACACAGCATCCCAGATGGCATTCTTTACTCCAGAAAAGCAAGCCCTCCTGACAGGCTACTTCTTTCAACTAGCCACCAGAACCATGTTATCCGCAAGGAAAATACTGCAGGCTGTAAGGTTCATGGCCTCTTGCATTCTATGCATTCCTTATGCCAGACTGCATATGAGGAAACTACAATGGCACCTAAAAAGCCTTTGGTGTCAGCACTCTCAAGACCTGGAAACTCTTATACCAATCATACCTTGTCTAAGGAAAGATTTTCTTTGGTGGGCAGCAGCATGCAACCACAACAAGGGACTTCCCTTCTCACAACCCCATGCCACCCAGACCCTCACCACAGATGCATCAGACTATGCCTGAGGTGCTCATCTGGACGGCAGGTGCATTCAGGGCCAATGGAGCCCAAATCAAATACATCTAAACATCAACCTAAAAGAGAATGTTAGCTGTTCAGCTCGCACGGACTACTTTCAGACCCCTACTCTCCCCGAGGCTTCTACTGAGCAAAACAGACAACACCAAAGTGATGTGGAATATCAACGAGCAGGGAGGGACTCTTATCCTTTCTGCAGGCTTGCCAGGACCCTTTGGCACACATCATCAGCCATGCAACTACACCTGTTAGCACAATTCCTGCCAGGATCTCACAAACTCACAGGCAGACAACTTAAGCAGAAACCTGCTAGACCCACATGAGTGGCAGCTAGACCTCCAAACCTTCACCCTTGTAACCCAGAAATGGGCCAACCCGAAAGTAGACCTCTTGGCCTCCCACTCCAATCATCAGCTCAGCAAATTCTGCACCAGAGAACCTCACAGCAAGGCCTGGAAAGTGGATTCTGTATCCTTCCACTAGGCAGACCTCTCAGACTATGCATTCCCCCTCTACTGCTCATTTCAAGGGTACTGCTCAAAATAAGGGAGGAAAAACCGAGGGCAATCCTGATTGCCCCAGACTGGCCACGCCAGTACTGGTACTGGTACCCCCACTGCTGCACAACCTGTCACCCCTGCCAACATGGCACCTACCTCAGATCCCAACACTCCTGACCCAGAGGAATGGAGAATTCATGCATCCCCAAATGCAGACCCTCAACCTGGCAGGCTTATTCCCTGACCTCTCTTCAAGCTGCCAGCTTAAGCAAACAAGTTCTAGATGTTATACGTGAGGCCAGATTCCCCAGCACTAGAAAATCTTATGCTGACAAGTGGAAAAGGTTTTGCACCTGGATCCAGGCTAAGGGAGCTAGAATGGCACAGCAGCCCTCCCTACCTCTCATCCTGGATTACCTGGCAGATCTACTACACAGGGGTCTATTCTTCTCTTCTATTAAAATTCATGCCTCGGCCATCTCTGCTCATTCCAGCACAGAGCCACCGCTATTCTCTCATCCTCTCATCAAACGGTTCCTAAGAGGGACTAACAACTTAAGGCCACCCAGAAGTGCTCCTACCCCAGCCTGGGACCTTAACTTTGTGTTGGAAGAACTCACCCTGCCCCCCCTTTGAACTTGCAGCTTCAGCAGAGTTAAAATTTCTCTCCTGGAAGACAGCCTTGCTTCTGGCCATCACTTAAACTGGAAGAGTATCAGAGCTACAAGCACTTATGGCTGTTGAGCCCTTCATCATTTTCCATGCTGATAGGGTCTCTCTCTCAGGACTTACCCCATCCTTCATGCCTAAAGTGGTGTCCAGTGTGGTTCTCAACCAATCCATTCATTTGCACGCCTTTTTCCCTAACCCACAAAACAAGGGGGAAAGGATTCTGTACTTTTTAGATGTGCACAGACAGCTCAGATTCTACCTGGACAAGACTAAATTTTTTACAAAAACTGATCAGTAGCTAGTCAGCTTTGCTGCAGGCACAGAGTTCAAGGCCATATCCAAACAATCTCCAAATGGATAGTGCACTGCATCCATTTCTGCTACAAACCACACGAGAAACCACCCCCAAAGGGGGTCAGGACACATTCCACCAGAGCAACCTCCATCTCTGCAGCTTTTCTCAGAGGGGTCCCCACCAGGGACATCCTGGAAGCTGCAACATGGACAGCTGTTCATACCTTCAGGCATTACCACCTGTCTATCTTCTCCAAATCCAGGGCAGGCTTTGCCACCACAGTCTTGCAGGGCATCCTAGCCAGCCCCCAGTCTTCTTGACTACCTCTACCCTTTTTCTTCAGGTTTGGGAATCAACCCAAATATGTTGACTGCAACAGTGAAACATGAAGAACATAGTACAGTTGTGTACACTTACCATAAATGTAGATGTTAGTGTATTCACTGTTGCAGTCCTGGTTTCCCTCCCTCCATCCACCTTGTGCCTCTCTTTCTCCTTTCAAGTAAATTTTGGTATTTACTTTCTACTGGTAGTGTTCCTCTACTATAACCTAGCTCCCTATTGGGCTCCTGACAGGGCAAGAAAAACTGATGTAATGGTGTCTGCTGCCTGTTTTTGTCCCACTGAAAACCTGACATCAGTCTTGGAGCGACAGCAACCGCCGCAGAAATACTAAGCCTTTGGTATTTCGGCTGACTGAGGGCTACCCCTGGCAGGATAACCCAAATGTGATGACTGCAACAGTGAATACTCTAACATCTACATTTATGGTAAGTATACACAATTCTATTTTTGTATGGTAGAAAATACACCCCCTTCCACTGGCACAAAAAAAAAAGATTGTAACGCTAAGGCCATGAGGACATTTTCATTGTTTCTGCTACATTATTTGAGCACATTTCTAGTATCTTTCCTCTCTGAAAGGCATCTCTGGCACCCCCACCCTTGCAGTCTTGAGTGTTTTGCCCATGTAGCCTCAGAACTAGGGCATCATTCTTCCCTGGTCTTTTCTCCTGTGTGTCTGGTGAACCCCATAGGTCTCTGTCCAACTGGACTATATTAAAATATGGAAGGCATTTTTCAAGCTGCAACAGATTTGATCCCAGAGCCCCCCACCCCCACTAAGCACTAGGGATTCTAGAAACTCTGCCACACTTCTTAGACCTCAGTCTAACCCTTCCTCACTGGTCTCTGTTTACGCGTTAGTGCCTGCTTGGTTATCAGTCAACCCATCAATCAACTTTAGTACTTTTTTGACATTGTTGGCCTCCTTGGGGTTGATGCTTTTGAATTTGACAGAGCTATTGGCATGGAGTACTCTGACTTTTCAGCCTGGCCATGATCCCATTGTCTATAGTAGAGTGTTGTATCTGTGAACTTGGCATTTTGACACTCTTCAGCTCTGACCTTGACTTGGATGCCAGTGTTAGCCACAACTTGAGTGTAGTTCATTCTGTCCTACTCAGTTTTGCTTTTTGTTGGTTTTGAGTTTGAATGGTTTTGGTAATTCAGTATTGGCAGTACCTATCTTGGATTTGGAGTTGTGAAAGGGCTTGGTGCCTGAAATGTAGGTGTCCTCTACATGAGCCTTCCTCTGCAGTGATCTACATGATGGATGACCTGGGCTTTTTGTCAGGTACAACTACAGTGCTACCTGCTTCTGAACCAGGACAGAGGCGTCCTGAAGTGTCCAGTTAGGATGACAGTTTTATATCTAGCGTGTAATTTTCCTCTTCCTTGCTGACTTTCCATCCATGAGCAACAGTTAAAACTTTGTGTAAGATGAACCATGTAGACTCCTTAGAGGCATCTGAAACCCTGAGTAAGGGTAATAACCAGATGGTTTACCTTTATTTGTGTTTTTCTTCTTCTGTCCTTTATCTCCTAATGATGTCCTATTCCCATGTTGCAGTATTCATAATGAGGGAGATCCCCTCCTAGGTAACTTAACGTCCGGCCAGTATACCAAAGACTTAAGCTACTTTACTGCAAGGTGCATGCAATGTTGTATGTAAGACAGCTGACATTGGCAATAAAAGTGACATCTGCATCTACCATTCTAAGAGCAATCTGTTAACCAGTTTACTGTTTAATTTAATTTAATCCTGACTTGTGCTCAGGACTAACTTTAACCTGTGGAACTTGTTTAACTTGCTTACTTATGTAATCTCTGTAAATAATCTGTTTGTAATATGTAATGCTGTATCTGCTTTTCTCCCCGGGCCTCCGCTGAAAATGGACATGCATCCAGTCGGACTATCCCGGTCAACAAATGCAAAATAAAAATAAAAAATAAAAAATCTCTGCCACCAGTCCAAACAGCTTCCCCTATTCATCTGATAGCCAAATGTTTTCTACACTTCATATAAGTGCCGTGTTGAGAAAACTTTGTTGCGCTTGTGCTACTGTATGCTTGTTAGAGGTTAATGTCATCCAAGAAGGGCAAGTGCAACTGTGGAAGACTGATTCCACACAGACAACCATGACCAGTGTCTTTTCTGTCTGGATTCCGAACACTACTACAAGTTATATGCCATCTGTTAGGCGTTCATCTGTAAAACACATGTTCTTCATGTTTCACTGTTGCAGTCGTCACACTTGGGTCATCTGCCTGCAGATAGCTCTGTCAGCCTGAATACCAGAGTCTTGGGATTTCTGCATCGGATGCTGTCGCCTCTTCCATGACGTCAGGGGTATAAAACATGCAGCCAATGCCATTAAATCCGCTTTTCTTACCAAGTGGAGCCTGAACAGAAGCAGTTTGCAAGTGCCGGTTGGCTGCTACCTGAAATTTTCATTATTAGTTTCAAACCTGAAGTCTTCTAAAGCTAACTACCCCATGGGAGATCCTGTTTTCTTGCTCTAGCCAATGTCAGAAAAAGTTAACAATTGTCTTGCCTGTGGAAAGCAAATACCTCACAGATTTTCATTCTTACTGTGTCACCTGTTTAGGTCCAGACCACGATGTTCCTCATCTGTTTTGTGCCCTGTTCAATGCCCGAACTATTCGTTGTTGGGCTATCTTTGTTGCTAAATTCTTTTGCTCATTCTCCGTATTCTGAAATGGCTTCGATAAGCCATCCGACTACCGATCTTCTGAAAAAACGTAAAGATAAAGACAGAGACAGACTGCATAGGTCCAAAACTACCGACGATGCTTCCATTAAGCTAGTCGCCAGTCCACCGGTACTAATTGAGGTGTTTTGCATCCCCTGATACCCACTTCTAGAGATTTGCATGCCTCTACTGAGACCCATTTGGAGTCCAGTATATCGTGAGATGCTTCTTCGACTATGGAACCTGCGGGTGTCTCTACCTTGGATGGGTCCGGAGCTGCTGTGCAGGCACTGGCTTCTGAGGGTGTATTCAGACCTTCAGATGTTCATATTAAACTGACTACTTCGTTTCTGACACTAACTACAGAATTTCTCAGGCCCAGAGTTTGCACTACGTCTAGGAAACAGACGACCAAAGTGCATTCTCAAGCTCCCATGCCACAGAAACAAGTGCTTAGAATGGCTGAAGACCTTGTTACTTTAATTAGGGGAAGCCAGCCTTCCCCCTTTAAAAGACAAATAATTGATTTTCCTTGTGATTCTACAGATCAGGAGTCCGATGACTGTGATCCCTCTGATTACCAGGACATACCCTTCTCTACCTATGAGGATTCAGATGAAGAGGAGCCCCCCCCCCCCCCCGAGGTCTTTTCTTTCAGTGAAACCCTGCATACCCTTGGAGAGCATTTCTGCTGGGAGTGCCAGGACTACCCACAGTCCAAAAAGAGACTCTGGTTATTTAGACTTGCCTCAGCACAGGCCTCTAGCTATCCCCTCTGTTCTGGATATTGTAGATGTCTTCATGGAATCCAGACTTTGCCACCAGCTCCTAGAAAGCCTGACAGGTACTGCACAGTACCTGACTCTCACAAATTCCTATTTAAAAATCCCACTGCGGATCCAGAAACAGTTTCCCAGGAACCTAAAGGTATTAAGGCTATCCCAGCCAAAAACCCTACCCCGTCAGACAAGGATTCTAGGACTTTTGACAGATGGGGGAAGAAGGTATGTAACTCCGCAACTCTTGCCATCAGGGCTTTAAATTGCCCGTTTCACATGTTGAAGTACCAGCAGCATATTATGGAACTAATTAAAAAATAATGTTGATTCCTGATTGTGCAGAAAATAAAGATTTACGAGAGATAATGCATTCTGCAAACCAAGTTGGAAAACATACTTTGCGGTGTGGTTTTGATGCCTTAGAAGCATCTTGCAGGGCTGCTGTCACAAGGTCTGTTCTGAGAAGGCATGCTTGGCTGAAAGAACACATTTTGCCAGACCATGTCAAAGCAAAATTACTAGATGCTCAATTAAACCAAGAATGTTTGGCACAAAAGCAGAAGAAAAAGCTAAATCTATGCAAACTGTTAAGGATTTCCTACAAGTACAGCCACCTAGATTCAGTAGGCATTGGCCTTCAAAAAACTGGTCCTTTCCAGTCCCTCCCAGACCTTCAGTCCAAACCCAGGGGCAACAGACCACCAAGACTACAGTCTTCGGGTATGCACAGATTTAAATAATGGAGTGCTTCCACCTCAAAAACAGGGAGTGGTAAGCCACCCTCTTATGGAAAAAGTTCAAAATGATTTGTCCTTCCTCCTTCCCAACCATGCCCAAGTACTTGCACACCTAGGAGGTAAACTTGCCCTGCATGCAAAAAAATGGGAGTACATTACCCAGGACAGATGGGCCTTAAACATTGTATCCCAGGGATACAGATTCTACTTCCACTCACTGCTAACCCCAAGTGGATTGCTAGACCTTCCCCCAAACCAGCAGGCAGAGGCCCAAAAGCAAGTACTTTCTCTTCTCAGTATCAGGGCTATTCAACCTGTTCCAACAGAGCAAAGGGAAAGGGTTTCTACTCCAGACTGTTTCTGGTGCCCAGAAAAGAAAACTCTTGGTGCCCTATCCTGGATCTGGCAATTCTCAACACCTTCCTGGTGGTACCAAAATTCAAAATGCTTACTCCTCCAACAGCTGCTTCCTATGCTAGCCAAGGACTCCTGGCTGGTCACCCTAGACTTAAAAGAAGCTTATATGAACATCCCCATAAGGGAATCTTGCACGAAATGTCTATGTTTCAGGGCAGGCTCTATGCACTATCAGTTCGCTGCACACAGGGTATTTACAAAGTGCCTGGCTCCAGCCATTGCATACTGCAGGCAGAGAAAAATTCAGATTTACCCATACTTGGACAATTGCCTGATTCAGCCAGACAGTCAGGAATTGCTACTTCAGCACCTGACATTTGTAAAGAGACTCGTAACTTCTCTTGGGTATACCATCAATGAAAAGAAATCACATCTGGTACCCAGCCAAAAAATTGTATTCCTGGGAGCAAGCTTGAACACAACTTCCCAGATGGCATTCCTCACTCCAGAAACGTTTTTTGACAAATTACTTCAAACTACTGGCCACCCAATCCCAGCAATCTGCAAGAAAAATACTGCAAGCCCCTAGGGTTCATGGCCTCAGGCATTCTCCTAATTCTATATGCAAGACTGCATACGAGGAAACTTCAATGGTACTTTTAAAAAGTCTCTAGTGTCAACATTCTCAGGACCTGGAAACAGTGATCCCTATCATTCATTGCCTAAGGACAGAGTTTTT
>NC_056744.1:35329124-35349071 GCF_019279795.1 Protopterus annectens | reverse complement strand
GCTAAAAAACTTTTTTTATAAAGGGGGGGGCCCCCAAATTTTTTAAAAATTTTTTGGGTTGGAATGGCCCAATTTTAGCCCAAACTTTTTAGAAAAATTTAAAGAAAAAATTAATTTTAAAAAATTTCTTAAAAAAATTATAAAAAAAATTGGGGAAGTTTTTGAAAAAAAAACCCGGGGGCCATGCTTTGCTTTAAAGTGAAAATGCAATGGAAATTGGAGAGGAACACAAAACCAAAGTTTAATTCATCCTGGGAACTAAAACAAGACTGGAATTGTGGATGTACGGGATGTTTAAATGTAAAATGACACTGTGGGTGGGAATGAAAGTGACGTGTTAAAGTGGGCATGAGTTCTGTCAGCTTGAACTTGGACATGAATTTTAAACACTGGGATTGTCCCTTTAAACCATGTTTCAGTGACTGCACAGACATCAGCATTCTCCTAGGAGAGGAGCTTGTAGGGAGTGGTGTTTTTTTTTTTTTGTTTACTACTCAGTAATCCAAAATTTTACGAAATCAGTTTTTCCTTTCTTTACTTGTAACACAGGCATTTAAAGCTATAATTCTATATACCTGTTATTTCATATTAGCTCTACAATAGTTAACCCCCCCGGATTCATGAAGCTCGGCGCAAGGCCGGCGGCGCAAGGCTTCTTGAAGCCATGCAGCGATATGACTGGCGTAGCAGCACCACATGCATAGTAATGAGTGTGCGCCGCAACCACAACCAGGCATAGGCGTGCAAGACCAGGGAGCCAAGTAGGATGCACCCGTAGGCGTGGGCAAGCCGGCAGGCGATGAGCAACCTAAAGTGCTGACTGTCACAGGACACCTGCAATAGTAACCACACCAACCAGTGTCCGTGGATAATGAAACGTAGGCAGAGTATGCAATATAGTACCCGTCCACACACAATGGTGAACAAAACATAAATCCACGAAGTCCAAAATGTACCCGTCCACCGAACAGAGGATACTCGGAATACCGTGTCCGTCATGCAATGTACTGTCAGCAGGCATACCCAGTGGAGGTGTACTGCACCATGTCAGCGCACCTCCAATACACACGACTTGCCCCATGGGCATGGTCACCAGCAGTCCCACAGTGGTAGTGAGAGTACACAGCTGGGCAGTCGTGGCCATATAACAACCAGAAAGAAACCAGATATCCCAAACACAGACAACATGTGTATAGCAAAATGTGCTAGACACAGCAACGTAACCATCACATACACATAGGATGGCGTATGCCGAAGCGGAATATCCAGAAGCAGAACCCATGCATGCAAATGTAATACACAACAACCCCGTCATAGCACGTAACCCGCACCCATGTCCGACTGTCCACCCAATCCAGTTAGCAGCCTTGCGCAGCTGCACACCCACACACAGCGGGTATACCCCAGATGTAGTAGGACGTATTGTCCTAAGCAGTGACATGCGTGCAAATATGTACCCCACATGTCAACATCCCATCCCAGGTAGTGATATCCAAATGGCTGCATGTGAATGTGTCCGCAGAATGTGTACATCCCGCGTGTGGATACGGACCTGTCGAAACCCCATAGGTGTCCACACGCCACGGTGTCCATAACTGTACACATCCAGACAAAGCAGTATGTGCAGCCACTGTACTGATGATTAGCTATGCAGACATGTCAAACACAATACACAGGGTGGAACAGCCGTCCACCAAGCAGGTCACCCCAGCAGGGTTGCCACATGCACAGAATGTCAAGGTGGGACACCACTCGTAGATATGTGTCGTTCCGCATGGCAAAACACCCATGGCCAATGCAAAGGATAGAATAACACTTATATGCCCGGATGAATGGTTATGTCATAGCATGGGAATAGCTGATGCTATCCAACATAATAGTCATGCGTACCAGATACAAAATGCCTGTAACACGCAAGTAGTAATGCAGGAAGACATACACGACTGTGTCAATATCACAGGACATATGGCACGTGCCAAGTGTTGACGCAGGACACAAATGTCCATAATGGGGCCCCCTGCAAAGAGGAACACGTGCCAACCTCACCCCCCACAGACGTATCGGCAGTATAAATACAACCCAAACACACACCAACACCACCATCCAACCCATGATAGCAACGAAGGCCGGACAAAGACCAACACGATGCGTGCACAAATAGGGACACGTAACCGGTGCTGCGACAACCTTCCACAGGCCACCGAATAATATTATGTACATTTGCATGTCATGCTGCGAAGGATGTGTGGTAGTCCCCAGTATCACAGAGGTAGGTACACACAGACACTGTAACCAACCGTCATATATGTGCACTGTACACAGCATACCCGCCGGTAATACATAGTTCAGTCATGTGCCACATAAATATCCACGTATGAATGAGGACAGGGGATAGACAAGTGTGAATGGGAAAAATGCAGAACATGGCATATGTATGATAACCGGCACCACCCACAGCATTGTATGCCAATAGCAGAAGCTATTGTTGGTGTCCAAACACCCGTGTCTGTACATACGGAATGAATATCATAGCAATAACCCATGCCTGGGCGAGGGTAATGCTGGATATACCCACGGTAGACGTGGTGCGGTCCCGAGGGCGATGCCCGAGGGACCAAACAAAGGCAACCATGGGTAAATACAGCAGTACCCACACCCAGACGTGGGTTATTGCTATTATGTCATATCATGTAGGAAAATAAACTATTAATCCCCAGACATAATGGCACAGCATAATGCCTGTCTGCTGCCCGTCCGCAGATGTCTGGCATCCGCGGCGGTGCTGACGTACTGCGCCAGATGTCCGTTGCTAATGTCGAAACTGTCTCGCTATGTAAAACACAGTCAACATAGCAAATCAATACAAAATAGCAATGGAGAGCTCGGTATCCCTGTTGCTGTGTTGTACAACCTGTCCCGCTATGCTAAATGTGTGTAGCAGAGCGAGACCGCCCCAAAGTAAGCAACGGATATCTCCGTGGCTTCATTAGCTTCACGCTATGTTAAACCCATGTAACATAGCGAGACAGGTTATAAATACCGAGGTATACTAATGGAAATAGGTCCGGGCGACCGGACCGTGTGCCATTACTATAACCCGATCTACAACGGGCACGCTGGCCAATCAGCGTGCATGGTGAGGAATAATGGGGGTGGTTATGGTATAATAGACATGGACAAACCGTGCCTATGTGCCTCGTCTGACATTTGTACACGGTCAGGGCAGTTCCGTACACTAGGCAGACAAGAACAAACCCAGAGCACCACAGGAACACCCTGACAATCAAAGACCTGTATGCGTTGGGGCTATAAGCCCCTGTGATCTGAATATCCCTGCAGTCACGCCCGATGCATCCTGGGTCAAGAGCAGTAGGGAATAGGGAATGTGTAACATGTAGTACCGCACTTTTCCCAGCAGGAGAATGGATGCTTGTGACGTAGGTGAGTGCGGGGGGGGGCGGGGGGATATGTTAATGTAGCTAGGTACCATAGGTATGCATATAAATGAGACAGAACAGCAAATGTGTAGTGGTCACAGCAACCGGCCAACGTGAATGCAGTCCCGTTTGATTTACGACTATAGAACATATAAATGTGAACGTGTAAGTAATGCGTCTGTGGCGCAAAGACAGTTACATGTGTAAAGGTGAAAGTGTGTTCCGCACACGTCCGTTAACCGGATCAGAGATATGTTACTGGAACAGTCACAACTAATACAGGCAAAGTAATCACACAGACTCAGTAAACATATGCAACCCAGAATACGGATATGCATGTGCGCCTGCGCGTAACCCACAATTAGGAAATGCAAGTGCGCCTGTGCGTGTGTGATCCGCTCACAGCAGGGTACGTTAATGCGGTGTCCCCCACGTTAGTTATACATGTCTCAAAACTGTCAGCCTCTGAAAGTATGGAACCGGACAATGCCATGCAAAGAACAGGTACAAATAGTGAGAAACACATGATATGTGATAAGACAAACATAGAATGTGGGTAGAATAACGGGTGCGTTATTAGCAAGGATTGATGAAGGGTTTGCATCCGTAACCCGCCCTACCTGTCAGAAGGTGCCACCATACGTCTCTGTAAGTTCTATGTTGGTTAACATGTGTTGACCGGGCTAGGCTAGCTGGATATATGTCCAGTGTCAGTAGAGGCCCGGGGAGAAATGCTCATCACACAATAATAGCACAACATACCAAAGTAGTCATATATGTAAACAAAAATGAACAACAATAGAAAGTGTCCAAAAAGGACTGGTTACATAAAGATACCAGAAGACAAAGACATATATAGTCAGTGGAAGAACGTCAAAATTATAGAATCAAGTCTCTATAGAATCAAGTAAGTCTCACATGACATGCCAGCAAATTGCCAGATAGACACAGGTCAATGTAACACACACCTAAGATAAAGGGCCAACCATCCGTACACTCTGCCAGAACCTGTACAGTGGAAAGGTATGGTATGGTTATAGATGTGTGTACACAGGTAATCCACAGACAGTAACAAAGCAAGGTATGAAACGAGGGGTTCACATGTATATATGTACACACAACAGACCTACGTCCCCTATATTTGACACATGGATATAAATATGCCAAGTAATAGATAATATGGGCGGTCAAACAGACATCCGCGAACGGGGAACATACAGCAGCAGTCAAAACCACCGGCCAGAAGGTGACAGTCCAGCAAGTTCTACACTTTACACATGCACACTGGTGTCCATTGTAGGACTCCAAAAATTGCTCCATTCGCAACCCCTGCTGCGACTGACGCAAAAGAAGTGACAGCCGCAACTACTGAACAGCTATACATATGCACTAACAGCGTGTTCAAGGTTGTTGACACATGTGTCCATGAAATGCAGGACATATGGACAGATATCCCCAGAGTGGCGAGTCCATAGAAGTGCGTCCACATCCCAGTACCGCACACATTAACCATGTGTAATGTGTACCGTCGAGGGTTGCAGGCATGGGAACCTGGGTATGCAGAAATAGGCCTAGGTGGTGTTGTTTGGCAGAGAATCCGTAGGCCCGCCCCGTGGGAGGGATGTGGGTATAGCACATGCCTTAATCCCCACTAATGGTGCAAAGCATCCACCGGATAATGCGGAAAGCAGGTGTGAAATATGTACAGCCCTATATCAGTGTCCTGTAGGCGATTCCCATGGATGGACATGCGTACGACCAAGATGGCACCCATAACTGGAAATCTGTTAGAATAACACAGCTGCAGTAAGGCATAGCACAGGAAATACAGATAGGGACTACAGTAGAAATACCCCCATACAATGTCAGACCGTTGTGCGAATACTGGCATACATAGCCCTCAACCGTCCATCACCAGAATGAGGAACACTCACCTTCATTATGTGGAACAAATGGTCAAAATGTGGAACACATACTAATGACTTACTAACAACTTCAACTAGGAAGGTCATAGGATGGTAGAATATGCCTTTTCCACTTATAAAGAAGATCCTTTAATGAATTAATATGATTAATGTCAATTGACCATGGATTTCACCTAAAACATTCCTAACACTGAATGTGTAACAGACCCCTTCAATGTGGAACTTTGTGGAATTTCGAGGAGCAGGACCCGTTTAAGACCCCAAATGAGGTACGTCCCCCATAACAAGGTACACATGACAGGTATGCTGGCGTAACCATGAATACGGATGTTATGAGTGTCAATAATCATGCAATGGAAATAGCACTCCCTATCACCCACCACACAGTCTGGAATGCCTAAGCAGCAATCAGCTAGAAAGGCACAGCAGCACTATGCGAAACGTAACAAGGGCAATGGCCGAACGTCAGGGCGTGTACACATAATGACAACAGGTCAGGGTATGAAGGACCTACTTGTCCAGAATACATGTACTGAACCGGTGATACTAGGCGGACAGGTGGGAAGAAAGACAGCAGGACAAATGTGCAAACATGTATATGTCCCACCCCGGTAATTGTGAATGACAATGTATGCCCCACGAAGGTCAATGTGGAAGGTAATCAGACACAAAGGTGAAGTGTCCCCCAGGGTGCCATGAAGTGTCAACATAACAATTACCAGGCCCCCATAGTCGTACGTGAGCCCCGCCATTGACGGGAAGTGCAAATACGACGCACACATATGGTACAGATAAGAACAAGTAGTTTGGATAAGCAGATGTAGATCTGTGTGAGGAATACAACTGTCTGCGTGGGTGTGCCGTGCAAATACAAAGTAATGTCATGTGGTCTGTTATGCCGCCACACACTGTGTGTGTATTGTAGGCGGACAGTAGGTATGTTGTATTAGACACATACCCTGCAACTGCACAGATGTACGCAGACTGTGTAGAAGTCTGCCTCACATGTTCGCTGTGTTCCACGTCGCAGTAACAGTCCTGCGCCCACATGATAACTGATGACAGGAAGCAATGACAAACATGTGAGGAAGACAACAAATCAGACAGAAATGCCATATGCATGCAAAACATATCACTGTGCCCACTATCAATGTTTCTAAGAGCAACATGACATGACTTGCCCCGAGTATCACACTATCACATAAGGCCGTGTCCAGATATACGCTCCCTGAGGTGGAGTGGTATGAACAGACACAGATACATGTGTGTAGAAACACTAGTATCCACTGCAAGACGATGGAATGTACTGCTGTAGGAGGGGTAGCACTGTCCGCAGGTATGTGCTGACATGCACATGAAACAGCTGTCTGCATGGATTACCCATAGTGGCGACACCTGCACAGACGATTATAGTGGGACATGCACACGACCATGCACACAGCTCAGATAGACATACACACACCATAAACAGGCAATGATACACAGGGTTTATGGCGTGTACGAGTACAGTGACAGTACAAGGATAGCTGTCTGCCAAGATATACAGCAGATGTCTCTAGGGCGTGCAACACCTCCCGGAACACGGACGTTGCATGAACAATGTTTGGATATGCATCGTACCACATTTCTATGTGTCAGCCGTGCAAATATGCGATAGATGGGACAGACAGCTGTCCATGCAAGAGCAGCGCTATGGGCATATGTATGTATATATACATCGAGAGAGATACAGACAGACACATGTGGCAAGGCCGGTAGTGGAACCTACACATCACTACCCTATCACACCACAGCAGGACGCACGTGGAGAACAAGCTACGGAGGTCGCTAACCACAGCAGGCACACAGGCAGTCCACTAGCTGCGTCTCAACATCCGCAAACACAGAGATGTCAGCAGGATATATGTGTGCTGCGGAGCGTCTAAAACCATAACCTATGAACCCATGCGGCTGGGAGCATAGACACACACACACACACACACACACACACACACACACACACACACACACACACACACACACAGACACACACACACACACAAACAGCTGGCAGGCATGGGAATTGACCTTACCCCTACCTACCCGACCGCACGACAGTATGACACAGGTACGGAACGCGCTACCCGGAGCACTGAACACAGCACTGTCAGAGGCATACATCTAGGTGGGCGGCATCATCCGCAAAGGAATAGACGCTGATAGCAAATGTATGTGTTGGGAAGCGTCTAAAAGCATCACTATCTCCGGAGGCAGCTGGAAACATGCACACACACACACACACACACACGGGGAAGGGCCGGGAGTTGAACCCACGCCTACCTACATGAACACACTACAGCATGGTGCATTTACAGAATGCGCTACCAAGCACAGCACTGTCAGAGGCATACTTCTAGGCAGGTGACATCATCCAAAAGGAATAGACGCTGATAGCCAAGGTATGTGTTGTGAAGCGTCTAAAAGCATTACCATCTCCAGCGGCACCTGGAAACACACACACACGGGGAAGGGCCGGGAGTTGAACCTATGCCTACCTACATGAACACACTACAGCATGATGCATTTACAGAATGCGCTATCGAAGCTATTGAGCACAGCAGTGTCAGAGGCATACTTCTAGGCGGGTGACATCATCCGTAAAGGAATAGACGCTGATAGCCAAGGTATGTGTTGTGAAGCATCTAAAAGCATTACCATCTCCAGCGGCACCTGGAAACACACACACGGGGAAGGGCCGGGAGTTGAACCTACACCTACCTACATGAACACACTACAGCATGATGCATTTACAGAATGCGCTACCGAGCTTACTGAGCACAGCAGTGTCAAAGGCATACTTCTAGATGGGTGACATCATCTGTAAAGGAATAGACGCTGATAGCCAAGGTATGTGTTGTGAAGCGTCTAAAAGCATTACCATCTCCAGCGGCACCTGGAAACACACACACACACACACACATACACACACACACACACGGGGAAGGGCTGGGAGTTGAACCTACGCCTACCTACATGAACACCCTACAGCATGATGCATTTACAGAAAGCGCTACCGAGATTACTGAGCACAGCAGTGTCAGAGGCATACTTCTAGGTGGGTGACATCATCCGTAAAGGAATAGACGCTGATAGCCAAGGTATGTGTTGTGAAGCATCTAAAAGCATTACTATCCCCAGAGGCAGCTGGAAACACACACACACACCACACACACACACATACGGGGAAGGGCCGGGAGTTGAACCTACGCCTACCTACATGAACACACTACAGCATGATGCATTTACAGAATGCGCTACCGAGCTTACTGAGCACAGCAGTGTCAGAGGCATACTTCTAGGTGGGTGACATCATCCGTAAAGGACTAGATGCTGATAGCCAAGTATGTGTTGTGAAGCATCTAAAAGCATTACTATCCCCAGAGGCAGCTGGAAACACACACACACACACACACACACACACACACCACACACACACATGGGGAAGGGCCGGGAGTTGAACCTACGCCTACCTACATGAACACACTACAGCATGATGCATTTACAGAATGCACTACTGAGATTACTGAGCACAGCAGTGTCAGAGGCATACTTCTAGGCGGGTGACATCATCCGTAAAGGAATAGATGCTGATAGCCAAGGTATGTGTTGTGAAGCATCTAAAAGCATTACTATCCCCAGAGGCAGCTGGAAACACACACACACACACACACACACACACACACACCAGGGGAAGGGCCGGGAGTTGAACCTATGCCTACCTACATGAACACACTACAGCATGATGCATTTACAGAACGCGCTACCGAGCTTACTGAGCACAGCACTGTCAGAGGCATACTTCTAGGCGGGTGACATCATCTGTAAAGGAATAGACGCTGATAGCCAAGGTATGTGTTGTGAAGCGTCTAAAAGCATTACTATCCCCAAAAGCAGCTGGAAACACACACACACACACACACACACACACACACACACACACACACACACACACACACACACACACACACACACACACACACACACACACACACACCACACACACACACCACACACACACACACACACACACACACACACCACACACACACACACACACACACACACACACACCACACACACACACACACACACACACACACACACACACACACACACACACACACACACACACACACACCACACACACACACACACACACACTAACACCACACTAACACCACACACACACACTAACACCACACACATAATAACGGGAAGGGCCGAGTTGAACCTACGCCTACCTACATGAACACACTACAGCATGATGCATTTACAGAACGCGCTACCGAGATTACTGAGCACAGCAGTGTCAGAGGCATACTTCTAGGCGGGTGACATCATCCATAAAGGAATAGACGCTGATAGCCAAGGTATGTGTTGTGAAGCATCTAAAAGCATTACTATCCCCAGAGGCAGCTGGAAACACACACACACACACACACACACACACACACACACACACACACACACACACACACACACACACGGGGAAGGGCCGGGAGTTGAACCTACGCCTACCTACATGAACACACTACAGCATGATGCATTTACAGAATGCGCTACCGAGATTACTGAGCACAGCACTGCCAAGAGGCATACTCCTAGGTGGGTGATATCATCTGCAGAGGCAAGGCAGCCAATAGGGAATGAAGACAGAGTGCGCAGTCACACAGCATGTTGCTATCCCAAGGTGGGCGTACAGTAACACGGCAGTGCCGCACTCGGGAATACTAACTAACTACGGAGCACAACATCACGACATGGGTACGGGATGCACCACAGACAGTACACCCTATGAGAGAGCAACCGGCGTGCACGATGCAGGCAGCCATTGTGGCATAGCAACTATATATAACTCGCCTGGACGGCCACCATGGCTATGTAGGATGTCATTGGCCATGGCTACAAGCCTAGTATCAGACGTCGGTGCCGACTGTACTGTCTCCATGCATGGCGTACTGGGCATGCCCACACACGTAGCAGTCGCAAAGGGGAAACATACATGCACACGTAGTATAATCAGACGGGCGCGGCAGACATGCATACTCATGGGGTTGAATCATGAAAGGGCAGAGTGTGGAACGTTGTGTGTGTCCACCTACACAACAGCAACCCGGGCATGCTCACACACTTGGCGGTTGCAAAGGGGGAACATACATGCACACGGGGTATAATCACAGATGGGCGCGGTGTGCACTGTACTGTGTGTCCATCCACACAACTGCTTACTGGGCATGCTCACACACTTAGCATTTGCAGAGTGCAGACATGCATACACATGGGGTTGAATCATGAAAGGGCAGAGTGTGGAACGTCGTGTGTCCACCACAACAGCAACCCGGCATGCTCACACACTTGGCGGTTGCAAAGGGGAACATACATGCACACGGGTATAATCACAGGCGCGGTGTGCACTGTACTGTGTGTCCATCCACACAACTGCTTACTGGGCATGCTCACACACTTAGCATTTGCAGAGTGCAGACATGCATACACATGGGGTTGAATCATGAAAGGGCAGAGTGTGGAACGCCGTGTGTCCACCTACAACAGCAACCCGGCATGCTGACACACCTAGCGGTTGCAAAGGGGGAACATACATGCACACGGGGTATGATCACAGACGGCCGCAGTGTGCGCTGTACTGTGTGTCCATCTACACAACTGCTTACCGGGCATGCTCACACAGTTAGCATCTGCAAAGTGCAGACATGCATACACATGGAGTGTGAGCATGAAAGGGCAGAGTGTGGAACGTTGTGCGTGTCCACCTACACAACAGCAAACCAGGCATGCTCACACACTTAGCATGTGCTACGCGCTGTCCGGCATGCAGACGGTGTGTACACACTGCAGGTCACGGGCAGGTAAACCCGTCCACATGCACAGGGTGGTCACACATGCAGTTACCCGTACACACACAGATGACATCACAAGCGTCACGGGTGCAGGTCAAACATGTACACACTGCAGTGAACACTATAGCTGCCATGCCAGCACCATGCCAGCGGTGCAGCAGTATGCCTCACGGTCCAACAACAGCATGTGACATATGTCCACAGGTCTGTATAGCGGTGTACACCAGTCGTGCAGAGTACACATGTATTAACAATGATCCCACATGTGTGATGTGGTCCGCCCATATCAGTATACATAGACAAGTCGGCTCCACACATACCACGGCCCTGACACAGCTATGACACATGCCTGCTGCTGTACCAGAGTGAACCAACGTCCGGATATGTCATACATGTGATTGTCTGGCTGTGTGCATGGACTGCACACAGGACACATACGAAGCCTGTGATGTACCACATGCATAACACTGGCATACGCGGTGCTACACACATGAATGGAAGGTGGACACATGTCTGTGGTATGCTCCCACTACAGGGTGTAGCGGTGTTGACTGGGACACATACCCATGTATTGTTCGCCTGTGACAGCTGTGATACCATACCACAGTCCATGTTCTATGTATGTCAACACACATGTCATAACGTAGCAATGCATACACACATGGCAACAGGGGACACATGTGACACATGTACTGTGCATGGTGCAGCCATGCATGAGCAGTGGCCGATGTCCATAACATAGTTGCAACTCCCTACCACATGTGTATCCATCATGGGGGCTGTTATATGGTGGCATAGTAACAGCACGTATGGTGGTATTTGCATACATCATGTGTTTAAACACCTGTCCACATGCATATGTGCAGGTGGTGGCTCACAGGTGTGTCACACACCATCCTACCCTGCCATGTGCATACAGCATGCTATGTCGCTGTTACATGACAGTGCTGCCATAATGCATACCCATCGGTCAGGTGTCATCGACTGTATGTCACATGGCTACTGTGACACCTACCACCTCCCAAGTGCATATATCGGCACATCGGCCGGATACAGTGTTGGTACGCATAATGCACTACATACTGCTGCACACCTGCACATGTCTCATATGGCGGGTGTGGCATTCCCAGCACCGACATGTGTGCAAGAATGTGTGCCCATGTGTGCCCATGTATGCCACATATCGGGGGGACTATGTCCCACGTGCCACACATCCCTGTACACCATAGTAGAGATCTGTACATACCGCAGTGTGGGGTGCATGGATGTGGATGGTGCAGTACATGCAACACGTCGTCTCTCTGTGTATACATGTGTGGTCACCACCATGTGTGTGTGTGTCAACATGTTTGTATGTCTGCTGCCTGGTGTGACGGTGTATGCAGATATACTGTTGTGAACGGACACTAACCACACAGGGTGACCATCCCGTACTGGTGCTGCATTGCACAACCCTGTCGATGCCATAGGTGTGAGCCATCCACCTGTGCAAGTCCGCCCCCTGTGACATGGC
The DNA here is from genome assembly GCF_019279795.1 of Protopterus annectens. Taxonomy (NCBI): domain Eukaryota; kingdom Metazoa; phylum Chordata; order Ceratodontiformes; family Protopteridae; genus Protopterus; species Protopterus annectens. The sequence continues at coordinate 35,336,299 of NC_056744.1, read as the reverse complement.
ATGTGGGTGCATTGTATTGTGAGGGTGCTAACCACACAGGCAGGTGTCCCCATCTGCACACTATGGGGTGTGAATGGACTGCTCCTGGATATGTGCACACATGTCACACTGCATGGGCTGGGCTTCTGTGTTACTTCCACAAACACAACACACACCATGCTGTGGAACATAGGTCCTGTGCACATCCCGCAGGGACACACAGTAGCACTGTTCATGTGATACCTTCCTTGCTGTTTGAGTGACATGTAGTCCTGGTACCTCCACAGCAGCGGTACTGTGTAGACGTGCGGTTGACACCCACCTCTGCTGTTCACAGGACACTACCATGGGGAGGTGACACTACTGTGTACACTGCACATGTGTTTACACATGGACCCTCCAGACTGCATTGTTGCCCACTGTGCACCTGTGCAGCTGCTACAGGGCCTTTGGGCATGGTTACTTGGTGTCCCTTCCAGTTCAGCTAGCTATCATGCTACTACTCTGTCCCATACCTACAGGCCATATGTATCCTGTTATTGTACATACCAATAGGTGATACCTGTATTATGCATGATATGCCTTTGATACTGTGTATGATATCTGTCATATCTACCTAGACAGCTTTACATTACACATATTTCACATAGTATCCCCTAATGAAGGGCATACTTGCACGTCGGCCGCACCTTACGTATGACATCAACGGTATATGCCCATACACATGCGTGCTGTGACAGTATACATATATGTCCTATCCTGTGCTATGGCACTTCCTTGTTGGACATCCACTGCCAGCAACGGCATGTGGTATGGCATTGTTCTCTCTACTGCCCCCCTGTGGCAGCCCTTGTGGTGTCTCCACTGTGTACATGATGTCCCACTGCTGTACACACGGTGTCCACAAGCGTTGGTATGCTCGGCAGGATATCACTACATAACTACCTTTCACCACTTTCTGCATTACGGACAAGAGTAATTCATTACAACCACCATTCACATACAGTACAGCTTTGTCATACACATCCTGCGTTACACAACCGTACATATCATGTGTTCTACATACCTTGTCGGTGTTTCGTTCCGTGTATCGTTTTTCCGCTTTCGCCGGGTTGTACACTGCTGGTTCGGTATGAGCATACGGTTTGAATATCCTGAGAGTCATCTTTATATCCGTCGATACCTGCAACATGTGGATTCATCCCACCAATTGCTGTTCCTCAGTGAGTAATTACGTGCATATCACCTGTGCATCTACTCCATTCACAAATTACACGTCGATACTGGGGTATATTTGGATTCCTCACATGGGCGTTGGCTATTTGCCCTACCTTCGTGGAGATAGTCTGTATTGTGTTATGTTATGTGTAACTGCAACCGCTATGCGTGGCGACAGGTATATTTCGAAGTACTGTTACCCGAGGATTGTGTGTGTAGGGTGTAGTATTTGGTTCGACATGTGGGTGTCCCTGTCCTGATGACGAATGATAATGGAGTATTGCATTCAAAACTGTAACATGGCTGTTGTATTCCTTTATACAACGCATGCAAGTATGCATCCGCCTTTAATTGTGTCTCCCACGCGAGATGTTGTGGTTATGCAGATGTCATTGCCTGACTGTATGTTTGTGCTGCTATTACGGTTTGTATTCCTTTAATATCTACGGTGGGGGATATCGGTGGTTGTATGTGATGGATATGGGTTGTGGGCCTTGCATCTCTACATACACAGTATAGTTGTCTGTGTGCTCCATCCCTACCTGGAGAGTTAACAGTTAATAGTCTTTTGTTATGGGAGTGTAGCTTGGGCTGTTGTTAATTGGATCCAATATCATCTGCAGGTGGCCTTGCTGCATGTATACCCCCGTAACTTCTGTGGTATATCAGCGGCTATGTGTACGTGAGTAATTACGTGCATATCACCTGTGCATCTACTCCATTCGGTAATTACGCGTCGATACTGGGGTATAATTGGATTCTCCGCCTGGGCGTTCGATATTCGCCCTACCTTCTTGGGGATGGTCTGTATTGTCTTATGTTATGTGTGACTGCATCTGCTATGCATGGGAACGAGTATGGTCTGCATTCATGTCACCCATGTGTTGTGTGCCAACATACTGGCTGACAGGTTTGGTGCAAACATCTCCCCCCCTCCCCCCACATGGAGAGATGTCTGTACCAGAGGATTGAGGCCCATGAAACTTCTGTAATGCACAGGTGGGACATGCTCTCTCCAAGGCAGTAAACACAGCATCCATGGGACCAGATGGTGTCCCGGCTGTGTACTCCACGAACTCATTGAGGAATTAGACCCACAGTTAGGACAGCTGTTTAATCTTAGCCTCACCTCAGGTAACGTACCCAAGTTGTGGCACACGGCGACTGTAGTCCCACTTCACAGGGGCAGTGCCTCCACTGACCCTGGTAATTACCGTCCCATTAGCTTGACAAGCCTTATCTCCAAAGCCATGGGGAAGGATCATAATGGAACTCATAGATGAAGACATAGGGGACTTGCATACTTTGCATCCAACCCAGTTTGGCTTGGTCAAAGGCAGATCATGCATTTAAAACTTGGTTGACTTTTTAGGAACAGTCACCGAGGCCATTGATGAGGGTCAGGCAGTCCATACAGCCTACCTCGACCTGGCAAAGGCCTTCAACACAATACCCCCCTCAGGTATCATTGATAAACCCATCGGCTTGGATGTGAACCTGTACATCGCAGGATGGGTTGCAAACTGGCTAGGTGACAGAACCCACACAGTCATAGTTGCTGGCACCATGTCAGACTCACAGCCGGTCACAGGCGGTGTCCCACGGGGCTCAGTCCTGGGTCCACTCTTTTTCTGCATCTACATTTCCAAAGTACAAGCAAACACAGGGGGCTTATGGCTGACAATGTTTGCAGATGACTGCGAACTGGGTGCCATAGTGGGATGGACATCTGACACAGATAGCCTTCAGAAGGGCCTCACAGATATGGATATCTGGTGCCAGGGACATGGCCTACAGCTAAATGCTGGGAAATGCATAGTCATACCCTTCGGGAAGAACAAGGTTACCCCAGCTGCCATATAGGTGGCAATCCATGAGCACAGAGGGAGTTACCAGGGATCTGGGGACCCAGGTTTTCAGTCACCGTTCGTTCGACACACACGTTGCTAACGTAGTTAGGTAGACCTTCTACATTGCCCACCTGATCGTGCAGGGATTCACATCTAGATCAGGGGAGGTCATCATCTCCTTGTACTCATCACTCATTAGACCTATGATTGAGCACATTGCCCCATTCGGAAGGTATCTGACCCGACACCTGCAGCAGCTGGGAAGGCCCCATAGGTTCATAGTCAAACGGATGCAGGGTCTCAGGAATTTGTGTTATGCTGCCCGACTGAAAGGACTCCTGCTCCATTCAGTCACATACCACTTGCTCAGTGGTGACCTGTGCCTGACATACAAGGCCATGTCGACCCATATTTGATGACTATGCTTCACCTAATGGATCTACATCCCTCAGAACCACAGGGGCAGGTGACGTGAACCTTGACACGGTCATTAATAGAATGTGTTGGAGGGACAGATTCATCACCCAGACACTCACTATGCTGTGGAACAACATCCCAGTACATGTGAGGCAGAGCACCTCACTGGCCTTGTTCGAGGGGGATCTTGAACAATGGATGGGAGATTGCAGATATACCCCAGGGATTACTTCAATGTCACTGCTTGACAGAGGTACAGCAATATCATAGGCATTGTTTTCTTCGGACTGGAGGGGTGGCAAAGGCAACATAACTATGGGCTAGGGTTATAGCTGCCCTTGGGCAGATAGCCTACTATGTACCTATGGACCTATGAACCTATGTTCATAGTTTGTCCCATTCACACTTGTCTATCCCCTGTCCTCATTCGTATGTGTATATTTCTGTGGCACATGATTGAACTATGTATTACCTGCAGGTATGCTGTGTACAGTGCACATACGTCATGGTTGATTACAGTGTATCTGTGTACCTACCTCTGTGATACTGAGGACTACCACACATCCTTCACAGCATTACATGCATATGTCCATACTATTATTCGTTGGCCTGTGGGGGGTTGTTAGGGCAACGGTTACACATGTCCCTGTTTGTGCACGCGTCATGGTGGTCTTTGACCAGCCTCTGTTGCTATCGTGGGATGGACAGTAGTGTTGGTGTGTGTTTGGGATGTGTTTCCACTGCCGGTACATCTGTGGGGGGTGGGGTTGGCACATGTTCCTCTTTGCAGGGAGCCCCATCCCGGACATTTGTGTCATGCGTCAACACTTGGCACGTGCCATATGTCCTGTGCTATTCCCACAGTCGTGTATGCCTTCATGCATTACTACTGCGTGTTACTGGCAGTTTGTATCTGGTATGCATGGCTATTATGTTGAATAGCTTGGCCTATTCCCATGCTATGACATACCCATTCATCCAGGCATATACATGTTATTCCATCCTTTGCATTGGCCGTGGGTGTTTGGCTATCCGGCAATGCTATTCTCAACGTGTGATGTCCCACCTTCACCTTCTGTGCATGTGGCACCCTGTTGGGACGTCCTGCTTGGTGGGCAGATGTTCCGCCATATGTGTTGTGTTTGACATGTCTGCATAGCTAATCATCAGTACGGTGGCTGAACATACTGCCTTGTCCAGATGTGTACAGTTAGGGGCACCGTGGCGTGTGAACGCCTATGGGGTTTCGACAGGTCCATACCACATGCGGGATGTACACATTCTGCCGACACATTCACATGCAGCCATTTGGATATCAGTACCTGAGGTGGGATGTTGACATGTGGGGTACATATTTGCCCGCATGGCACTGCCTAGGACAATACTTCTTACTACATTTCAGATATACCCATTGTGTAGGTGTGCAGCTGCGAAGGCTGCTAGCTGGGTTGGGTGCACAGTCGTACATGGGTGCGGGTTACGATGCTATGACGGGCTGTTGTGTATTACATTTGTATGCATGGGTTCTGCTTCTGGATATTACGCTTAGGCATATCGCCTCCTATGTGTATCACGGACGGGCACGTTGCTGGGTGTAGTACATGTTGCTATGCACATGTTTGTCTGTGTTTAGGGTATCTGGTTTCCTTTTGGTTGTTATATCGACACGGCTGCCCGGCTGTGTACTCTCACTACTGCTGGTGACCATGCCCATGTGGCTACTTGTGTGTAGGTGCGGCACGCTGACATGCTGCGGTACACCTTCATTGGGTATGCCCACTGACAGTGCATTGTATGACGGACACGGTATTACGCGTATCCTTTGTTCCTTGGACGGGTACAATTTGGAGGTTAATGTTTGGTTCTCCGTTTTGTGTGAACGGGTACTATGTTGCATACTCTGCGTACGTTTCATTATCCACGGACCCTGGCTGGTGCGGTTACTATTGCAGGCGGCCTGTGACAGTCAGCACTTTAGGTTGCTCATCGCCTGCTGGCTTGGCCACGCCTACGGGCGCATCCTACGGTCGCATCGTGCCCTCTGCACGTGTCTGTGGTTGCGGCGCGCACTCATTACTATGCATGTGGCGCTGCTACGCCGATTATACACTGCACTGCCGGCACAAGCCTTACACCGGCCTTGCGCCGAGCTTCATGAATCCCGGGGCATAACTTCTTTACATAGTTTACTTATGTCTCTTCAAAGTCTATGTTTCAACTACAGTCCAAAATTAAGCATGTATTTTCTTTTTTTGTTTCCCTGTGAAATGCTTTGACTACATAAGGCTTCCATGGATTACAGTTGTTTTTTGTGAGAGTATGAAAAGGAAAAGCTTTCCATAAAAGAACCAGGCTCAAATATAATATGACAAAATGACTCCTTGTGAATAAGAATAAAAGTTCTTACTTGAGCCTTTACACCCAATGGCACCATCAGATGAATAATATCATATGTCATACCTGTCCTTTTTTTTTTTCTTGATTCTGAATTCTTACTAAACTTTTCTGGGATTGTTGACATTATCTTTCTTCTGTTCCTTTCTCACCACTTTTCCTGCAGTTTCCTTAACAGTCTTAACAATTTATTATTTAGGCATTCTTCAAAATATCTTTGTATTCCTCTGACTGAATTTTATTCATGATATTGCCCCATGAAACATCCTTTTCATTCTCCGTCTCACCTAAATCATTTGCTTACAATGAAGCAAACAAATTCTGTGAAATAGCTCTACTGTGTCCTCTAACAACTTTACCTCAGCACTGGTGTTCACCTCTGTACTTTCTCCAATGCTTGCATTGATCAACATTCTCCCAGTCTCTACTGTACCAGGAATGGAACAATCAATCCACATAGGGATGGTTTTCTAGCACCCATGCCCAAATTAGCCTAGTCAGTATACATACAATCTCAGGTCAGCCCTACAAAGAACTAATCTGGTCAACAAAATGTAAATAAATAAATAAAGTTACATAGATGCTTAGGCTCATATAGATGACTTTTATCACAGGGATGGAGACTAAAGCAAAGTATCAAAGAGAACAGAGTAAAACTGTCTTGACTGAAGGACTTCCTTTTTTTTGACAATTCTTTTTTCATCCTTAAAAAGAACTGACTGCTGCCATGTTAAGTTGTTTTAATTGTCTTATAAAATGTCAGAAACTATTTTTATACCTTACCTTATACCACAATTTGGTTCCAGTGTAACATTAGGAACAAAATCACTTAGTGATACCAGCATTTTAATAAAATATTACTTTCACACAAGTAGTTTTTTTTTTTTTTACATTCATGTATAACACAGTTGCTCTGCTTGGGTCTGAAGAGTGAGTGTGTTTTCTTTGCCAAATTCACCTTAGTAAAGCCAACATATAGAGCTTATCCAGTAGCATACACACCCGGAGCAAATGTCAGCTCATACAAGGGAACATATCCTTTTCTTTTTTCCCTGTAACGTGATCACACCTGAAATTACAATCAGAAATGATTGTTTCTACCCCCAGTATGTTCAGAAGTATCACTGTCACGTGATCAGATGAAATACCAGCAAGTCTAATGTTAGAACCAAAAATAGCTTGATATACCCTCTTGCACACATTCTTAATACATCCTTAAAAATTGACTATGTCCATGGTATCGGGAATCTTATCTGCAGTCAGGTTATTTTGATCCCAGTCCACAAGGGAGGAACTTCCATATACCCTAGTGATTAC